>NW_028145513.1:1242500-1520000 GCF_977016875.1 Pavona decussata | reverse complement strand
TCCTTCCTTCCTTCCTTCTTTCTTTCCTTCTTTCCTTCCTTCCTTCCTTCCTTGCCTCCTTCTTTCCTTCCTTCCCTCCTTCCCTCCTTCTTTCCTTCCTTCCTTCCATCCTTCCTTCCCTCCTTCGATCCTTCCTTCCTTCCTTCCTTCCTTCCTTCCTTGCCTCCTTCTTTGCTTCCTTCCTTCCTTCCCTCCTTCTTTCCTTCCTTCATTCCTTCCTTCCTTCCTTCCTTCCCTCTTTCGATCCTTCCTTCCTTCCTTCCTTGCCTCCTTCTTTCCTTCCGTCCTTCCTTCCTTCCTTGCTTCCTTCCTTGCTTCCTTCCTTCCTTCCTTCCTTCTTTCCTTGCTTCCTTGCTTCCTTCCTTCCTTCCTTCCTTCCTTCCTTCCTTCCTTCCGTCGCATGAATTCCTTCCGTCCTTCTTTCCTTTTTTTCTTCCTTCCTTCCTTCCTTCCTTCCTTCTTTCCTTCCTTCCCTCATTCTTTCCTTCATTCCTTCCTTCCCTCCTTCCTTCCTTGCCTCCTTCTTTCCTTCATTCCTTCCTTCCTTCCTTCCTTCCTTCCCTCCTTCCTTCCTTCCCCCCTTCTTTCCTTCATTCCTTCCTTGCATCCTTTCTTCCTTCCTTCTTTGCCTCCTTCCTTCTTTCCTTCCTTCCCTCATTCTTTCCTTCATTCCTTCCTTCCCTCCTTCCTTCCTTGCCTCCTTCTTTCCTTCATTCCTTCCTTCCTTCCTTCCTTCCTTCCTTCCTTCCTTCCCTCCTTCCTTCCTTCCCCCCTTCTTTCCTTCCTTCTTTCCTTGCTTCCTTCCTTCCTTCCTTCTTTCTCTCTTTCCTTCTTTCCTTCCTTCCTTCCTTCCTTCCTTGCCTCCTTCTTTCCTTCCTTCCTTCCTTCCTTCCTTCCTTTCTTCCTTCCTTCCTTTCTTCCTTCCTTCCTTTCTTCCTGGGGGAAGGAAGTGGGACGGGTTTTCACTCAGTGTAACGCACCTATTTTTTGTGCTGTCCCTTCTGGCTTCGGATAAGAAAAAGATTGAATTTTTCTGTTTGGTTCTCTGGATTTGCAATTTTAGTTGAATGGTCGTTTTATTCGAGCAAGTTCAGTCATTTATTTCCCATTTTTTCTCGTTTTTCTTAGTTTAGCTTTGTAGTTTTTTTTAACTTGTACTCGTTTTGGCCCTGTAAAAAAGTCCGTCTCTGCCATGTGTTTATGCGTGTTAGTTGATCCGATGTAGGCTCTCTCGATGAGCACTTAGTTGCTCTTAGAGCAAATGTCGTGTTCAAATATTGTTTAAAATAAAATAAAAAAAAGTTTAAAAAAGTCGGGACAAATCTAGGGGAGGGTGGGGCTGAGGGGGCTTCCTAAATTGCTAAGAAAATAAGGCCCCGAGGGTCGAGATCAGGGATTTTTTTAATCCTTAAAGCCCTAACACTGATCAGCATCAAAATTCTCCTTGTAATATTAATGCTTTTTTAACCCCTGAGGTCACGAGAATTAAAGATATGATTACCCAAGGTACGTTTTCTTGATATTGATAAAGTATGGGGACAAGATAGGAGAATTTGTTCGTTGATATTAGGGGGTTAAAGGGTTAATTCTAGCTGGAACGTTTTCAACTTTGTCGGGACCGAGAGCCCCCGCCTTACAAGGATTCACTAGTCCGTAACTGAAGTCCGTATATGGAAGCAACACAAATCGATTTAAAACGCCAAACCGATCGTTTACTGTAGAAGTTTCATTAAAAAGTAGTTTTGTAGCTCAATATTCGCACCCACGTAATTATTAAACTAAATAATGTCTCAAGCATTTCAATCACAGTCTAACGAATCCTTAATAGGCTGCTCGCTTGCAAGAATCGGCGAAGGGCTGCACTTTTGGTTTCAAACCTTGTGGTTTTCTAAGATCACCAACGAAACTGAAATGCAACAAGTTAATTAAGTTAGTGGCTCGAATTTGAAGCAACCTGATGTCCTGCGACAGAGAAATGCCACGTTTGTACTATCGCCAGTCTCGTTAGTTGCGAAAATTAGAGTCAAAGGCTTCCTGCCCCGCGATGTAAGCAGACAAAACTATAGAAACGGCAACCTTTCTCCGTGGATTCCCGGTTCTCAAATCAGTCAAATGTATCGAGGATGGTAACAAGTTAATGAAAAGTATCATATTATGAGGTAACTTAGGTGTCACTTTATTTCGATAGATCAAGGAAAGTGAAGCACAAAAGCGAAACATTGATCTGTATGTACTGCGTGGTAAAAAAAGCGAAAAACCTGCATACAACTTCGAAGGTTTCGACAAATTTTCATCCATTCGCGCAATTTTCCGATGCATGCCCGCGTCTCGTCACATGCCATCTTCCCAAGTTTATATATGTCTCCAAAAAATACCATAAAAATATGAATATTTAAAACACTGGTGCTGGAATATTCACCTGAACACTGTCACGGCGATTTTGCTATGTTTTGGTCAAAATTGTTCAAATATTTTACAAAGAACCTGGTTTGTAACATAAAATTGTTCTTACAACACCGAGGAGAAAATATTAAGGGGTTATCGCCTTATACTAGGAAGAAAAAAACTATAATTAGTTATTTTTAACAACAGTCTAGAATCATTTATAAAGCCGGTTGCTGGGACTGTAATGATTGTACTGAAAACAAAGAGACGACTTCATGACAGGAAAACTGAACACTTCAAGGCCCTCGCTAAAAATGACAGCACGTCAGCCATTGCTGACCATGTAAAAACCACCGGACACAATATCAAGTGGGATCATTTTGATATTTTAGCGTCCAGCAAAAGTGATTATCACTGTTAAATCAAGGAAACTTTGTTTATCCAAGAACTAAAGCCAGCTTTTAATGTCAACGTCGGCAGTGAGAAGCTGATGCTTTATTAACTAGCTGTAGCTCAGTTATAGATTCTCGGTTCCAGACCCCTTACCACTATTATATATATATAGTTGTAAAAAATTTTAACGGTCACTTTTGAAAATGTATGTTGACTAGCATACGAAACGTCAAGTTATATAAAATGCGCAAGTTTGTGTTTATCACCGCTGTTTGTATTACTGCGATGCGATGGCCCAAGAACAAAAGTATTTTTGGTATGGGTTATTGAAGTCCACCCCGCCCTTTTTCAGAGGTAATTAAGCTTCAGTTCCGAAAACAATTTCATACATTATTATGTATTTTAAAGCTTTTGTATCGTTATTGTTGAGCATAATTCTAAAAAGCTTAGTTAGCTCAATAATCTCAATTTTCTTTTTAGATTCCTATAGCCCCTGCTGAGATTTGCTTTTCCTGCATAGTCATAAACTGCACAAAAATACCACTGTATTAGTAGACATCGTCCTTATGTTGGTTTTCGGGCGAGTGGAAAACTGGTGAACCCGTTCTCTGGCCGGGGACGAGAACCAATGACAAACTTAACCCACATCCAACTGTATAGAAGGGCCGCACCCTTTCAACCTTTAATTCGATTTCAGAACAACTGTTCAGTTAAGAAGCAATACCCCC
The DNA here is from genome assembly GCF_977016875.1 of Pavona decussata. NCBI lineage: Eukaryota > Metazoa > Cnidaria > Anthozoa > Scleractinia > Agariciidae > Pavona > Pavona decussata. The sequence goes on along the minus strand of NW_028145513.1, from coordinate 1,516,494 downwards.
AGTTTGCTTTCTCAATAATGAAAAACCCATTTGTATTTACGGGCGATTTTACATTAGTCGTCTTTTCAAACGTGAAGACAGTAGTTCTACAAGGCTCCGAGAACAACCGAAAACACGCCAAAAAGATAAAAACCTTTGTGCTTTCTCCAGGATAATTCTCTAAATCCATTAGCCAGATAATATCTCAAACTGAATAGTGGAGGACAACGAGGAAGAGAAAATTGATAGAGGGGTTACTTTCTAAAGAATACGTTTTTGCTGCGTTGGTGGAGGAAGGGAAAACTAACGTTTGGTTTTGTCAATAGGTGAATTGGCCGCCTAAATTCCGCTTCACACGACGACGACGTTCCGGGGTTGGTCAAGGTACACTCTTTGCAAGCCAGACACCGACATTGAGCTGCATTTAGCAGGCCTCACGGGCGGAGACGAAAAAAGAGGACGACACAGGAACTGGTGTCTCAGAACCTTTTAACGCAAAATTGGTAAAATGTAAAGACTGCTCTGATTGTCGTTCCCCTAAAATTCTGCTTTCAAGTTCTGCGTTGGCGTTATACAAGTTGTTAAAAGTTTTCGTTTATAAGTGTTGGGATATCTGCGGTTGAAAACGTTACTCTCTTTTGAGCCACACCCTTGTGTATTTTACCTCGATACTCCTCGAATAAACGCCGGTTTAATGTACAAGTGCTTCGAATAAGTGTCACGTTGTTGCTGAGGGGTGCGCACGTATTCATTCTAGGGGGGTAGGGGTGGGGGCGCTTTATAGCGGGAGAATCCTCACAGACACACCATCCTCATTTAGACCCACGCTCCTTCAATTTGGATTGATTTGCAAGCTGACCAATTAACAAACTTGCTATAAAAACTGACATTCCCTTAATTACTGTTGATCACAGCGACAAAATAATCAGCTACAGAGGGAAAATTTGACAGGTTCTTTTAAACTGCTCCTTATTTAAAGTTAGTTAACAACCATTACACAACTGACACAAAGGTGGGGGTTTTCTTGTCCTTTAATTAATGTGTGCAAGCGCTTATCGAATTATATCAAAAAAGAAAAATTCAAAACAAAACAAATAAATTCCTTGTGCTACCTCTAATTCCAAAGAGAATGCTTCAAAACATCGGTGCTAATAAAAGAGAAGTGTTCTAAACTTTTTTTTTTTGCTGTATTGACAGTCGCATTTGTATAGACTAGAACCAGGCTCTGTAAGGTTTTATAACAGCTACAATTTAGTTACCAAAAAACAAAAACAAACCTATTTACTTAGGGTTTTCAACCATGTCATCAGCAGTTTACGTCTTAATAATAAAAAAAATGTAAGCAAAAGGCTTTCTCCTTGGATATTAAGGACTTAATTCCAAACATGATCTGTGCAGTACTTCGTAACCTGTAGAAAAAATTGACACCAAAACATCAGTTAACTTTGGCAAACACCAATAATTTGATGGGGGATTTGATGAGCACTAAAGCGAGGGGGTGGGGAGGGAGCGGGAGAATGAAAAGCACTGCATGCTGGTGTTTGTGCTACAAAAAGAATACGGCTGGGGGGAGCTTGAAACAAATAAACCAAATGATCACAACAACCTGGCTTACAATGATTGGACAATGCAAGTGGTATAAGGCCAAACTACACAAATGGGGAAGGAATTATTCTTAAAGGTCATTTTCATGGAGTCCAGTCAGGCCGAACTCCACTGCTCGTGGCTCATGTTTCGCGCTTTAAGAAGTCGACTTGTTGCTCACAATGAAGAGTTCTGCGTGTTGGCAGAAGGAGGGTGGCAGAAGGAGGGGATACTTACACCACACTTTTCTGCATTGCGTTTGTTGGCACACCAGAAGGATGCACCCAGGAAGCAAAAGTCACCCTCATGTTTCTTCAAGAGAGCGGCGTCACAGAGACCAATTTCCTATGGAAAAATTAACAAAGTGGTTCACATTTAGAAGAAAGTGAATCAAAACGACAAGTATTGATTTGGTAATCTCTTCTTTTTCAACATTTACTGCACAATACACAATTTAGTAGAATGAATTCTTTATTAACAAATGCCAAAAGAAACATGCCCAGAGTCATACGTCTGGACTTCAATTTCATAACTAACTACTATAAAAAGAACTATCAGTGTTAACTATATGCTTATTTGTGTTTTCATGTGATACAAACCCAAAATGTACAATTTTTTTATCTCCTAATTTTTTCCTTTTTTGGTGTAAAATCAAAGGAGCTCATTTTGGACAAATTATTGTGGTTCACAACACCCCCAAAAAGCACATTTTGGAACAAATAATAATAAATGCAAAAATGCAATTTCACAGTTATACTTGTTTCTTATCCCATAGTAGCCTATCTTTTATAGTAGAAGGCCACATTTAAGAGCTCCTGTTCTTCAGGTTCAACCAACTGTAAATAAAACTGGATTATAGATCAGGGCAAAAACAACATTATTACCTGACACAGTGTGTGAGGATCAGTGCCGGCAATCAAATCCAGAATAGCTGGACCATACTCAGAGATAATGGCGTTGCACTAACAGAGAAAGACACAAACATCTTTTGTTAGTACCAGACTTGGAAGCCTTCAATGTGGATGCAGTCTGGTTTGAAAAGGCAAACTTTAATAATAAATTGACAAGGTGGTGGATCCGGACTCTCAGGTACATTTAGTTAGGGGCCCCATGCACTCTTAGAACACTCCACTTATTCTTCTTCGAAATTAAATATCTTGGTGCCGCTGGGGCATGCCAGGCCTCACCCATAAATCTGCCACTGGACATGAATATGTGTAAGCATTGGAAATGACAATTCCCAGAGTGAAAAAAACTAGTAATAATCATGGATAAGTAAACTGTGTTCCATCTCACGGCATCCAGACCGAAGCAAGTTAACCTGTGGGACTTCACTTAGCCAACGTCGAACGCAAACATACTCTTGAAAATGCAAACTCAAGAAAATATATCCATGTGGATGGCAGAAACTCAAACTTTTGTAAGTGACTTGTTTTGACGTAACCCTGAACTGTAAATGTCTGAGGATTTTCTTCTATTTGCATTGCTTTCATGAGCATGGGTGAAGATGATCTGATAAGATTGTTGGGGCATAGAGGTTTTCTTTAGATCTGTTTTTATTTAATTTTTTTTGAGGAAAATTAAAACGTTGGACCCATCACTATGGGTGCTTTATGAAGTATTTTCTGGAAATGAATATACTGCTTTTATAAATTACAATGGTTTGATTAAGTAAGGATTTAAATAAACACAGTTGTAATTAACTCCAATAATCAAGATGCTGAATTCACTTTACCTCTGATGCTATCTGAGATGGCAGGTAGTTGCAAATTTGTTCCAGAAGACTTAAGATCTCTTGCTGGATAAAACAAAGGCAATAACCACGTCAAGACACAGTTCAGATTCATCCAAAAATTCATCCATTGCAAGCAACTTACAAGGTCAAACTAATACCACAACAATAGGATGATGAAAACTCTTAAAACTAAAACCCCTAAAGAAAATTTGCCTGCAGATGGATCCTTCGTGGCCAAGTATCGTCCAAGACTAAATGAAGCCTTTTATGCAAGATTTTTGCTTATGACGTTCTGAGAATGCTTCAGTTTCATACATAAAAGAATTCCATCAAGTGTTGGGTTCCTGCATGACTTTTGTGTTGCTTGCATAATTTTTAAAGGAAATCAATAGCTAATTCTTGTTTATTTTAATTAGCATTTTGCTCAAAAACATAAGTAAGCAAGTAGGTTTCCTTCATGATAAGCAGTCTCTGTGCCAAAATAGAGCTTATCTGGAGAAATTTCAATGTCAAGGCACATAAAAAAAAAACAACTCACATACAATGTACGATATAGTCTTATACAGTCGACTCCTGATAACTTGAACCTTCAAGGGAAATTGAAAAAGGTTCAAGTTATCGAGGGTAAAATTATGTAGAAAATGACCTGAAAGGAAAGAGGGTCGTACAGGGGTATTTTCGTGATTAGCTGATTTTATTTTCCGTGAAACATGAATGTAATAAATTATTCTTCGTAATCCGTGACCTGAAGGTTTTGCGTGACCCATGAAGAGCTTGAAAATGAAATTTTCATTTCTGTGATCCGTGATTTGCTATTTTTTCTGTTCATGAACCGTGCAAGAGACCCCCCCTGTACGACCCTCAGGAAAGGAAAATTGGTTCTAGTTAGCGTGAGCTTCGAGTTATCAGGAGTCGACTGTATATAAAACCGTTCAAATTGCTAAGGGTGCAATTAGGCAAACAACAAAACTACCTGTAAGATATCTTCTGCACAAAGGGGTTTATAAAATAATGTGAATTTGTTTGGAAATCTTTAGCTGCACAGCATTGATTTCGTCTGCATTAACTTTATAAAAATTCTTTCTGGTCCTGGAAAGTGCAAACTTTATACAGCATGTTTACCTTGGTGGCATTATCAGCTAGCAAGTTCTTCAAGTATGTCATGACAGTTTCACAGATTTCACATGTCTCATTGCTTCCCACAACAAGAGTAACTGGCTTCTCCATGGCTACAAAATGAAAAAAAATGCTTTATCTTTTGTTTAAAAAATTTATTACACTTATGTCCCTACAAGCTGACAGATGTTACACCTTGCAAAGTATTACTTAAATTGGGTTTTGTAGTTGGCTGATCAAATTGTATCAAGATTGCAGAGCAGTCAACGCGACCGCAAAGTTAACATCATTTGGCTCCAAGATCATGTTACAGTTGAATGTAATACCACAAAATTTCTCCTGTGCTAAAATCATATTTCCAGAATAAGTCCATGGACATGTCAGGGTTAGTGATCTGAGTTGTCAGCTCAGTTTTTTCAAAATGTTCTTTTATGTTCAATCCAAACCCAATGCACTATTCGCTTCAATATCAAAGTCCTTGAACTAATTGGAAATCCAAGCCCAGGGATTATAAGGGGAGATCTACAGTACATCACTAAATGTTAGCAAACAAAAACAGAACAAAGGAAAAAAATTTGACTCAGTATTACTTACTGGTTCATTTTTGTAAAATTTGCAAACATTAACAATAAAAAGTTCAAGCTGAAGTTGTTTACATCATGGCCTTTTTTGATACCAAATGAGGTATCAAAAAAGATATGTCCTCATGCTTTGACGCCACTGTCAACATTACAGAGACCAATGGATTACAACTAAAAAATTATATATTTATGCACAGTCCTTGCATGTGAAAACAACATTGGCCAATTTAACCTGTTAACTCCATACCTTTACGGTGCTCCTCAGAAGCACAAAGTCCGAGAGTTGCACAAACTACTGCTGGATCCAGTTCTTGAGCAAGAATATCAAAGATGGCAGCTGTGTACTGGTCCACAAAGTCTTTACACTATGCAGAAAATAGAATATATCCAGTCAAGCCCCGCTCTGTGGACAGCTTGCTATTTTGAACACCCGCTTTTAACATGGAGGTGGGTTGAAGTCCAAGCTCAAAGGAATTACATAAAACAACTCCTGGACTTAAGGACTCTTGCTATTTTGAACACCAAATTTTTGTCCTGAGGGTTTCTGTTGTAACAGGAATTGACTGCACATGTATGTACTTACTGCATGCTTTGATCATTTATGCTGGGATAGGGTAATAAGGACACAGAGCATAAAGGTCTAAGAAGGGGTAGGGATCATTCTTTTATCCCTGGTTCACTTACCACGTATGTCATACTATGCAAACAGGGCTCTAGAATACTCTAACAAACTGTCACACTGACAATTTTTTCTGGCTATTGACAGGAGAAACCAAAAGCCAAACTAATGACTTCAAAAAATTAATGGCTAAAGAAGGATGGTATTCTTGCACAGCTCCCAATTTATGGAACAATTAAAATGAATTAAACACAATTATTTATTATTGATTAGCTCTTGTAAGTGACTTCTGGAGGAATAAGGCCACTTTGATATATTGCAAGAGATGAAAAAAAAAAACAAAAAACAACAACAACAACAACAACAACAACAACAAAAAAAAAAAATCATTGTTGATGGATTGACTTATAAAATGTTCCCCACCTCAGAGACCTCAGATAATTAAATCTGTCATCACAACAATTCAAGTTCAATCATTATGACATAACTGTGCCCATCATTTGTGACTAGTGGGCCTTAACTTACTGTACAATGCATGTTGAAAGACATCACACTGAAAGATACAGCTGCATGTACCTGCCATGCAGACGACACTGAAAATGGCTGTAATATTGACATGACTGGTATAGTATGTTCTGACCCTACTGGCTTTGCATCTTACTAGTAGAGGAAGAGATGGGGAAGAGTAGTGTAGAAACAAAAAACATCCATACCTCATTTGCCACTGATGATGGCAGGTGGCTGCATACCTGTTCCAGTGCCTGTTCAATTTCTTTCTGTAGATGAAAAATTAATATCAAATGAATATTAAAATAAAGACCCTATACTGGGTACGATTTTCATTACATTTTCGAGATTTCCTTTTTGATAAGCACAACATTGTCCAATTGTCATTTTATAGTCAGAATGAGTACCACAACAAGAAATTCTTCACGAAGTTAAAAATGTTCCCATTACATGTATATTGGTTGGTGGTGTGGGTTGGATGGCAAAGATGAAGATTTAAGAGCGGCTGCCTGTAAGAATCGAGAACTGCATTTCAGCGACCACTTGGTCAAATTCCTGATATTTCGTCTGAAGATATCCTTGGATTAACTATTTTCGGAAATCATATTTTGAAGTTCCAAGGTATTTTATTTTTGGAGAAAATTGCAAGAGTTTTAAATGCGGCCTAAGTGAGGTCACGGGCCGATGAAAACTGCGAAAATTTAGGTCAAAGGACGAAGCCCCGTTCACGGTGGAAAATAACCCAATGAACTTGAAACTTTACACAAACCTAGACCAACCATCTCACAAGAGAATTAATACAATAAACATTCCAAACTCGCTGGCTGCTATCTAAAGCATGCAAATTTGTGTACGCTACTCAAAATGGCCTTGAAACTAATGCCTATTTTCATTAAAATAAAATGGTGTTTCTGGTATGTAATTTTCCCTAAATTAAATCTCATATCTCGAAAGACGAAGAAAAGAACTTTATTTGCTCCAAGTTTCAAGCTCTGATTCAAACTCTTTCCCACACAAGGAAGATTGAATGTGTGTGCGATACTTGCGGCTCACAATTCATGTCACGAATCATGCCAGCCTTTTACTGTCTGGCGATGGCCACAAAAACGAACTTATTACTGGCGCAAGAGCATGAGGACCATAACTACCTTATTATACTAGCACGAACGGGTGAAGTCCGAATTTCGCCTATTCAGTTTTCCAATTCAGATTTCATGTTATTATTTTTTCACGGAGTTGAAAGGAACTGGCAGAAGCAGCGAGAAAACAGTCTAGGAAAGTAAACAATAACCACAATATTATTGATGCTGATAGCTAGGGGGAAGGGGACTTCGGGTTGGTGGTCAGTGGGGAATTCACTACTATGCCCTCAAATATACAGATTTCATATTTTTAATTGTGGGGATGGTGGTTATGGATGTTGCTTTTTTTTTCCGAAAAAAACTCGACGTTCCAAGGGCTGTATAACTGTAAGTTTAAAATCGAAATGACACTAAAACTTGAATTTTATTTCGCGGAAAAAAAAAAAAAAAACAAAGCTGGCAAGATGGGCTCTTGCATCTCTTGTACAGTCTTCTACCTTGACAAGTTTTCATCAACAGGGTAGTCGTAACTTGGCCCACAAGCAGTATTTTTCACTATTTACAGTTTATAAAAGCGCCCTGTACACGCAGGATTCAATACCGAAAAGCCTGGCCAGGATGACATGCGCGTTACCCACATCAGCGAAGTGAATATCAAGTTACAGTTGTTTTGTCACAGTGGCTTACTGATTTGAGCCGTCACTGCTAAAAACGAACATTCAAAATGACACGGCAGGAACAAAGTCACACGTTTTTCTCCATTTTACTGATCGACTGCTTCATTTAAGAAGAGAATGGAGCTGTAAAGTTTGATTTGCACTACTTTTTCCTGCGACATTGAAATGGTATGCAAATTTGTTGCACATGTTTAGTAGGCTAATTGACTGGAATAAGTCTATTATTTTAGAGCAGAATAGGAAAGAAATCTGGGATCAAAAACCATTAAATGGCTGTCTTCAGTCAAACTGATAAGTTTTAGGGCCCAACATGTGATGTTTGGAAACATTTACGGGCTCCAGATGTCAAGTGTTTGTAAATCGGTTCTGATCTCATAATTCGTGACATGAATTGCGAGCCGCAAGTATTGCACGCATATTCAATCTTCCTTGTGTGGGAAAGAGTTTGAATCAGAGCTTGAAACTTGGAGCAAATAAAGTTCTTTTCTTCGTCTTTCGAGATATGAGATTTAATTTAGGGAAAATTACATACCAGAAACACCATTTTATTTTAATGAAAATAGGCATTAGTTTCAAGGCCATTTTGAGTAGCGTAGACAAATTTGCATGCTTTAGATAGCAGCCAGCGAGTTTGGAATGTTTATTGTATTAATTCTCTTGTGAGATGGTTGGTCTAGGTTTGTGTAAAGTTTCAAGTTCATTGGGTTATTTTCCACCGTGAACGGGGCTTCGTCCTTTGACCTAAATTTTCGCGGTTTTCATTGGCCCGTGACCGCACCTAAGCCGCATTTCAAATTCTTGCAATTTTCTCCAAAAATAGAATACCTTGGAACTTTAAAATATGATTTCTGAAAATAGTTAATCCAAGGATATCTTCAGACGAAATATCAGGAATTCGACCAAGTGGTTGCTGAAATGCAGTTCTCGATTCTTACAGGCAGCCACTCTTAAAGATCTTATTTAATCCTAACACAAGAACCAACAACCATTTCACATAGCTTACTAATGTGCATACCAATGTGGAGATTTGCAAGTCTATTAATCCTGAAGACATAAATTTTCAACAAGTTGATCTTTACGTTTTCCATATTTTTCTTTGTTTGATACCTACCTCTGTTGAAGGTTTGGTCAGCGCGGTTTTCAGTTTATCCATGACAAATTCACAGAGAACACATTGGGGAGAAGCCCTGTAAGGCTTGGATTTGAGGACAGCTGGTCTTGCAGCAAGATGGAGCTGCTTCAAAGGCAGTGAGCTCAAGATAAGCTTGGCAGCAACTTTGTTGCTTTGCTTTGCTTGACACAGACCCAGAAGAGTGCATACTTGCTGAGGATTGGACTGATAACAGAAAAAAGCATAAAATTTTAGATGGGGCAAGACTGAATTAGGGTTATCTTCCATGAACCAAATCATTAGGGGTGGCCCAGCAGTTTTGAAGGAACCCAGTTGTCACTTTACCGAGCTGTACTGATGATATCAGATCATTTAGTGTTGCTGTGTTTTGTCAATGGTGCTCATAAAATATAAAGGTACTGCTCTGCCTTTTCCATGTTTTACTATTGGCAAGTATGTTTTATGGAAGACTTATTAGGTTGCATTCGGCTAACCGTAATCGATGAACCGTAATCTGAAATAAGAATAAGCAGAATAGCTGTTACATTAACACTGGGAAGGCATTTCGTCAAATTTTTGCTGACACATGACAATTTAAGAACCGTTTCGTACTCTAGTAACTCCTAAAACCTCTTATAAGGGATTTCTTATCATCGTTGTATGACGTATTCCTATTCTGGAAGAGGGTCAATCGAATGCACCATTAGTTATGTTGTTTTCAATGATTTTACCATGAGGGTGCCTGATGGTTGCCATGGATACCCAGTACATTCAACCTGGATTGCAGATAGTTCGAGCAAGTTTTCAGTTACCTACACATAGCAATTACCTACTGATGATGAGTTTAAAGTGCCTATGAAGTAAATTTTTTTCGCATTTTTTGAAGTTTACCATGTCTTAATTACGAAATTATAAAAGAAATGCACTAGAAAAAACAATAAGGTGCTATTTTAGTCATACAAATTAGCCCAAAATGAAAAATATAGTGTCCTGGGCACTGGGAACTAGTTTAGCATTTGATGATGTAGCAAATGCCTCAGAGATTTGTTTACAACACATCTCGCCTTGTTGTTACACAGAATCACCCAATATTTTTATCGCGAAAATTTTCGTGTTCAAGGTTTCCCCCCAAAAAAATGTCGGACAATGACGAAGCAATGTCCTTAACCGAGACTTTTCCAACAGATGTCTGAAAGAGTCAGGCGATTCAGGCAAAATGGAAGTTGTTGCAATCGTTCGACCCAATGCAGATCATACTGGCGTCCAGCAGCTCAAGAAAAAGAGGAGGACGAAGATAAGATGGCCTTTCCGTTACTGTTCTGTGCGCTCGATTCAAAGGCGACGTTTCAGTGAATGATTATTGAGTACTTGGATATATTTTGCCGAAATGAAAAGGCGAAGAATTTCGTAGTTTGCTGGAAATTGTCTCTCCAAACTCGATTTTGTTCGATTTGAGAATGAAAGAGAGCACAGATGCTGCCAGCGGAAATTGCACAGGCCCGTCAAAAACTCACTTTTGATGGAAGTAATAGTCTTTAAAAGTCAGATCAAGGGCATTAACTCACAAAGCATGATGAATTTTCTGTGATGACCAACACGATGGTCCTTATGCAAGATTATAATTTGAGGTTGACAGACCAGGCTAAGCGACTCCTGCTGTGTGTCTGTTGTGTTGATAAAAGCCTTTGTAGTTTTGCTTCTTTCTCTTCCCTTCTGATCAAAATGTGGAGTGACCGCTCATGATGGTGAGGAGAAATCCTCAAATATACCGAATGGAGATTTTCTTATTGTTTGTTAGGATTAGGTTTCAATATGCATGACAATGTGTATGCTACAGTTCCCAGGTACAATTGTAGCTCCGTGGGACACTCTGTGGCATCTGTTTAGGTTTATCAGCTCGAATAATGCAAGATTTCTGGGAGTGCTAATTAAATGTTATCTGCCAAGACTGAGGATCTGTGGATTTCTCTACCCGTGATTTCATGCTTATGCTACTTAACTGCAGTAAGATTGCAGGATGTTTGTTTATCATGGATATGAGAGTGTAATATATCCAAACACATCTGATCATCATTGTCTTTTGCCTTCCAGAGCTATGGCTTGAATCTTTCCTGTGAATTCGGGCAAACCGAATCTACTTCTGCCGTAAAGTTTCGTCTCTCATGAAGTATATTGTATACTTATTCCTGGCATGCCAGTTTTTTTTGCGCAGTTTGTCGTATTGGAGTTACCAGCCACATAATAAGTTGCCGAGATCGACACTCGCATGTTCCAGAGTATTTTCTACGTCACAACCTCGTAATATGATCGTTTTGGCCGTGCGCAACATGGAGACACTTTCCAGCGCTAAATTCAAAACTTTCAGGGATCATAATTGCGGATTGAGAAGGTTTTGTTCAGTAAGACCCACATATTCAGACCCAGAAATTCATAAACTAACAAACCGTGACAAAAATTTTTTTTTTACTTCATAGCCACTTTAAAGCACTTGAAACGTGCCACAAAATAATAAAATTCATTGAAATAATTGTGTTTATCCTGAATTTATATAAACTTTGTAAATGTGCCAGGCAACACTAAATTGATAGCCTTTTTCATGGCAATCGAGTACTGAAAATGGAGTCAAGAACTGAGAATTGATTCACTCAAAACCTGACTTTACTCTCAATATTAATTTTGATTCCTGTTAGAATCGCCGACGCTACTCCCTGAGTTCCATATAAAGCAGGTTTCTGTTAAGTGGAGAGCTGCAACCCTAGACATTACACAGGCTGAAATATATACTTCCTAAATTACTTTACAGAGTTTCAACTGTTACAGTATGCTACACTCAAAACACTGACGTTCGGACAGTGCACTTACCAGAAATTCCTCAAGGTTGTTCATGATCACTGGTTCATACTGATCCACAAGGGATTTGCACTATAAAGCAACAACATAAAAGAAGCTCTAACAGTGTTTGTGTGTGCATAGATGATTTAAACCCTTTCATCCATACACAAAAGTTAAGAAAAGCTATAAAAACCAATGGCCAGAAGCTGGCAATGCTGTTAAATCCATTGTTGGCCTACATTAATGTGCTCTACATTACACTTATGGCAAAAAAACTTTTTGCATGTGAAAGTATTATGGTTTGAGGTGACCAAGATGGCCACTAGTACTGTATTAGGGATGTGAATGAAGAAGAATATACTGAAAGTAGGAAAAGGAAACACCCCACACATTTCTTAGGAGTAAGTTGCAATGTTTGAGAAGAAATCTCTTCAAGATTCTTTGATCTTATTGCTTGCCAAAGTGACAGCCTGAGAAGTTTGATGCCAATTACGATGCCCTTACATGTAGGACAAGTATAAACTTGACTTTGAGATAAGGACATCAACAATGTCATTGCACTGTACAGTAATACTGCGGCGACAACATTTCAGAACTATTTTTAAAGAAAACAAAGCTCCGTTATAAGAGAGAATCATTCTTTGTACATGAAGGTAATTCTCTTCAAAGGTGTTTTGTTGTTTAACTAGGATTTATCACTACTTGGTACTACATGTGTAGGTTGATTTGAAAATCTTGCACCATTTTGCCTTCAAAAATACATTCAATACTGTGATATTGGGTACTTTTGTTCCCAAACAGCCAGTAGAGAAAGAGTTAAATTAACACCACATTGGACTCAATATGACACCCCTTCATTGGGTACCTCCACTGAACTGAAACAGAGTTTACAATACAATACAGTCGAACCTCTTAATTACACACATCAAGGGGACAGGAGTAAGTGTCCGCACTATAGAGGTGTCCGTTTTAGAGAGGTAGGCTTTATATGGATTTCCATCTCTCAGGGACCAAGTGAACTGTCCGTAATAGAGAGGTGTCCGTATTATAGTATAGCTGCCAACTCTCACGCATCATGCGCAAGTCCCACGCCTGCTGATTAAAGACATCGATCTCATGCATCAAGGCCAATTTCTCATGCCCGTCTCACAAATCTGCACGAGTTGTTCTAAAAAACCTTCATTTCATTTCAGATTTGCTATGTATTATTTCTTTGCTCTTTATAACAATCACAAAAGCTTTTAAGGGCAATTCCACACGAGTGGTGTCAGAATCCAGGTTTTTAAAAACAAGTTGGACTTGAAATTATACTCTGTGCTATGATGCTGATAAGTTACAGCACCAGGAAAAATAAATTCCAGCTCCCTTGTGACAACCTTGTATTCAGGGGGGGTCTCCAAAGTAAGTGTTTATTTTTTTTTATGACAGACAATTGGCAAGAGGGTACATTTTAACCTGCTGTATCAAACTTTGAAAATATGAAGGGCTGCAAACACTTGTATCAGAAAAAATCCTTTAATGGAGTAAATACATAAGAGATATAAATTTCACCTGAACTGTTTTTCAAAAGTAGAAATAACAAAGGCAAGTTCCGTCGCGGACGTTATGTAACGTCCACAACATTTAAACAATCCTTTTTCTTTCCTAAAATAACCACGTGAAAGATTTTAAAGACATTCTTGTCACACAGCTAGATATCCAATAGAAACACTTAAGTAAAAAGAAATCTCTAGTAAACTGCAACATTTTCAAAATAATGGCAGCAAAACTTTGTTCCGGACGTTACGTTGCGGACGTTACACTTCTTGAACATAAGTTAAAACACTTGAATTAGTTTTAAAAAGCCATAATATTACAACACAAGTCCATAGGTTCTTCTAGATATGCCCTAGTTTCACCTGACAAACATTTTGAAACAAACAACACCTTTCAAGAAGGTTACTATTTTGACATTTCAAGAACAGAATCTTGAGGTTCTACCATAATCTGATGAACATAGTCATTTCTCACAGCTCTTAAACCCTTGTATGTTTCCTGATTACTCTGAAGAGTTTTTCCACAGCTGGTTGCTCTGGAATTTCAAATGGTCCACTAATAAAGTGAGGAACAGTAATAGGACCAGCAAAAATATTTGAAAGGTGGACTCTGTCCATATCGTCTCGCCTAGGCCAATGATAAGTAGTTGCGCCGACTCTGTGCAGGAACTTGAATTGGACAAAACTGTCATTTTTGTCTATTACTCTGCCAAAATAATAGTTTTTTATGTAATCAACTGCATAGTATTCCCCTGGTTGATAGTTGGTGGTGGAATTGGGCATAGCTTTTTCTGGTGCAATTCTTGGATCATCAGTTGCCTGTATGCTGGAACTTCAGTTTTAGGGATCATTTGGCATCTGGTGGCCAAACATCTTGCATACAGACAAGTGAAAATACCACAGTCATAGGTATTGTCCTGTTGTGGAATCTCACCAGGCCTGTTTGAAAAGAAAGACCACTGGTTGATGTCGATCGACTGGTCAACTTTCACAAGAAGTGACACCATCTTTTCCACTCGTTTTAACACAGTTGGCTTTATGAATTTCCCTGGCAGGCTGTCAAGCACCACAATGCACATTTCCTGGGGAAAGATTACTCCAAGGAACCAATGTTCACTCTGAATATCATTGCAGGGAAAGAAAACTGCATCTTGTCTCAACAGGTCACCTTTGCCTTTCAGAAGATCTTTCAGGTGTTTCTTTTCCACTGCTTTTTCAAATTCTTCCCACCCAAAAACGTCAATGCAAAGGCCCTTTTCAGCACTTGTTGTCTTAACCAGCTGTAAATAGGAGTCAACAATAAAGTTTGTAATCCACTTTGCTTCATCATTTGTGGCTTTTCCTTCCAACTCTTGTAAGTCACTAGCATTAATTAAAGGATCACCCTCAAAATCAATGCTTTTGCTAACAATCAGCTCTGCTAGTAGACTGCTGTAGGGAGGAACCTGAAATTCAGTGCACTGGTTATTAACAAGTGCTCTGATGTTGTGAGGTAGGCCTAACTGAATGTGGATATCACTCTCCTCTTCATCTGTTGTACATGGAGTTGTCTCAGCTGGTGATGGAGGATGTGTGCATAAAGGATTGTCATTCCCATCATCATTGACAAAATCAGAATCATTGCTGCTACATGTATCATCGCTACTTACATGTACTTCATCTACACTGCTGTTACTGGAACTGATGGTTGTTCCAATGACTGAGGTTACACCATGGGTATCTTCATCATCACTTGATTGTTCAGTCTCATGAATAGTAGATGGCTGACATGAGTAAAGACGGTGACGTAGTTGACCCTTCACTGCTGGCTCTATGCAGTGAATCTTGCTAATTCCTGGGATAGGCTGGGCTTGTTCAAAGCACTTGTCCAGGTCTAGGCTGCTGCTGTAATCATCAATGTCTTTCTTAAGACATAATTGAATGTTGACTGACTTACAAAATTGTGCTGCGATCTTCGCAAAGGTCACTGCATCTTGCACATTTGACACTTTCCTGGTGGACACTGCACTCCACACCATCCTTTTCACAGTTCCTCCCAAGCCATCAACCACTCCTTTACCATGGGAAGTGGCAAAAAAGTGCCACTTAATTCTTAACCCCTTCCTCTGAAGAGTGTGGTAGAAGCCAGCCATGAACTTGTTTTTAAATTGCGAGCTGGGCCCGTCAGAAAAGATGTTGACAACTCGGACCTGTGGAAAACTTCTCCTTACAAAATTGTTAACCACAGTATCCATAAAAACAGCAACTGATTTCTTGTCATGGCTGAGGTCATCACTCACTATAACATGTGAATTGCATGTTGTATTGTTGGCAGAACCTTTAGCCCAAATTGCAACAGTAAAGAGTGTAACTTGTTGTTGACTCCAATGGGCTGCTTGAATTTCATCTTGGTGCTGACAGGTGTAATTTTCAGCAAAGTCAACCTGGACAACTGCTTCATCTGGTTGCAGCTGTGCTTTGCACTCTTCAAAAAATGCAGCTTGTTTTCTCTTTATGAATACATGCTCCAAGAAAGAGGGTATTTTATGTTGAAGACAAAGTAAGGCTTCTTCAACAGTTCCCTCTTTGGTCACTTTCTCCATCTTCTTTACCAGTTTGGACTTTCCTTGTTTTGACTGAACTGGATGAGATACTCTTTCCCACTGTTGCCACTGCACAACTTCATCAAGAGGAGCATCTTTCATGACAATGTCAAGCCAGGCAGGGCATTTATCACATTTGTTCATCATGCATTTTTCTTTGTTGCTGTCACAGACAAAGTGATCAACAAATGACCCAGAATACGAAGGAAAACTTGGTATTTCTTTGCTAAGACATTCACAGAGCATCTTCACATTGTCATGGTACTGGCAGAGGCAAACTTGTCTTGGCATGGCTGCTTGCAGCAAAACATTTTTTGGCCTCAAAGAGCAGAATTTACTGAACCCTATTTTGACACGGGGTTTTTCCTTCTGAAACATTCCAAATGTCTCTTTCAACGACCACATTAAGTGCCTCTTTTGGAGCTTAGACTTCTTTCCATTCTCTTTAACGATCACAAAGTCTCTGCGTCCAGGTGCTTGACGAGAAATGGAATCACGGAAGTAGAATTCTTGAACAGAATCTACTGTGGACTTGGCAATGCATGTGTTACCATTTGACTTCTGGTGTTTACTTGATACAGAAAGTCCACTTGACTTTGCAATCTTTGCAATAACTGCTTTTCGTTTCCTTGGGCTGTTTGGAAGTAAGGGGGAAACTTTGTGTACTGCTTTACCTAAAGCTTGGGGAGATTTGTATGCAAATTCCAGTTCAGTGCCATTAGCATCTTGTGAGGTAGACAACTTTTTTCTTAGCCTGTGTAATCTCACTCTTTCCCTACATTTCCTTCTCTCTGCAGCAGCTTTTCTTGGACTGGGAGCTTTCATTCTACTCTCCCTTTTCCGAACTCTGTCTTTCTCTTTGTATGCTGCATACATCTCTGCATTTGCTTTGAGTTTTCTTCTGTGATTTTTACTTCTTTCTGCTCCAGTTAAAGGCATTTTTTTGAGATTTAAGATTTCAAAAAAGGCTCAGGTATACATAGATCTCTTTTCCAGGAAAGGAACTTATGGACCAGCAGATGTTTGCAGGCTCAGAATGCAAAGAGCATGCTCAAATGCAGGTGGTATTTCATGTATAAACCATGTTGTGACCAAGAACAATACAGAATAGCTGATTTATCTTCTATACTTAACAGTGATTCACACAATGTAACGTCCGCAACATTGGTTGTAACATCCGCGACGCTGAAGTTCAAGAAGCCTGGGAAAACTGTGAATGTCAGTTTAAATGAAATAAAGCTTTTTGGTTCACACAACCACTTAACTGCAGATATTTGGAACAGTTCATATAAAAAACTCTGATACTTCACAGGAATTTTGACTTAATGCTAATGCACTTGATAATGGGGTTGATTTTTATGTAACGTCCGCAACAGCGTGTTTTGGCTCTATTTCTTTCTCAGAAATCAGTGAAATGGAAAACAAGTACAGCCCAATTAATATGTCAGTAGGCACAAACATGTTCATTAATGGAAAACTGGACAACTCCTTATTTATCCTTTGTCTGTGCCAATGTAAAGTTTCAAAACTGAGTCTGAATGTAACGTCTGCGACAGTGGAATTGCCCTTAAATGTCTACAATCTGTTTGAATGGGAAGTGTTCAAAGGTCGTTGGAGGATCTTCGGACATTTACGGCAACATTCGGAAAGTCTTCGGAAAATCATTGGAAACCTCCGGAAGTGGCTCGGACGTTTTCAGAAAATCTCGCTCATGACGAGACAACACTCTCGTTCGTTTGACTCGGAAAAAGTTGGCAGGTATATTATAGAGGTGTCCGTAAGGAGAGGTTTCACTGTACTGTGATGTTCTATTTCAATGAATGAATGATAACCCAGTAATGAAAGCCTGATACAACACTAGGGCTTTGAAAAGTGGTCTACATGTTGTGGTTCAAATTTATTTTTGGTTTAAAAATTTTCAATTAAAACCAGTTTGATTTTTATTTCCCTTTGTCTCAGAATATGGTAATGAGCTCTGAACAAAGGAAAATAAAAATTAAACTGCTTCAAAAATTAATAAAAAATTAAACCACAACATATACAGTAGTTACCTAAAGGTAAAAGGTTGTGGGATAGCCATGCAGTAATAAAGAAAGAAAAAGAAAATTGTGGCTGGAATCAAAACTAACCATGCCGTTTATATTATACATGCTGTGTTACATAATTATATACTTGCATGATTACCATTTGAGCAAATTGTCCAAGCGCGTTGCAGGCTCCCTCAAACGCGGTTATGACTTCCGTCTGCAACAGTAAAAGTAACCACATCAACAAATGGTACCATGGATTCTAAGAAATTATCATTGACCTGTTACATGTATTAACCTGTACATGTACCTGCCCTCATACTCAAGGGGTCACAACTTCTATTCAAACTCAAGAGGCTCTGTGCATGTACTTTGACATACGACTTTCAACTTTGAGTAAATGTTACAAAAAAAAAATTGACTGGAAGGTGGCCTAAATGTACTTTGGCCAGCACAGAGTCATAAGCAATGGAACAACTATTTGATTAAAGAATAGCAATTATTGGTAGCTGAACACAAATGCAACTTACTGTACCTGGGTTGAATTCTTGGACAGGTAATCTTTGATTTTAGGAACAACCAGTTCACAAATCTCGCAAGCAGCCTGAATGTGGTTCCAATGAAAAATACTTAAGTTAGTATAGTGTACATTCCTTGTTAGTTATAAGGTTTCCGGTGAAAAAAACTGGCCCTAGAAGGATCTCTTAATAAGCCATATAAAAAGTTCACTGACTTCATCTATTCGAATCCAGACATTCTGTCATGGTACATGTTTTCTGTGTTAGACACTTTGTAAAGGAATATTGGTATCAGTCAATGCTCAACATCTTGTAATGGTTTTACAGTTATCTCTACTGTTGCCTCCGCATGCGATTATTGTTTCTGTCAATGCCTTTGTAACCTGCTTATATATACAATTATAAACTGAAGATGGCACGAGCCCGGGCATGAGTCATAACAAAACAGGTCTTTTTAAAGTTGTCTTGCGTTTTTCTAAATTTGTTAAATCTGGAATCTATATATACTGCCTGCAGTTACTGTATTTGGGTGTGACATGGATCCAATAATAACGTGAAACATCTTCAGTTGGTAATTGAGTAACTGAAAAGATTATTATACAACCCCTAATTATAAACAAGACGTTGTTGGCTTAGCTTTAGATCTTAAATTATGTGAAGCTGAGCGGCTTGTTGTGAACCAACAATGTCTTGTATAAATTTGAATGTTTAAATTTTAAACTCTAGTTTCAGTTAAGTCATCCGCTCAAACAAAATACAGTGGACCAGAATTAATTAGTGAACCTGGTTTAAACAAAATTGTATGTCATATGTTGTCCACAGGTGCAACACACTACACTTAAAAGTCCAGTGCATCACACTACTTATACATCACCTCATTTTTCAGAGCCCAGACTTTAGTGCGACAATGTTCCAATGCTTTGCATTCTACAGCTTGTTTATAGCTCTCACACCAGTAGGACGGACCCCAAGAACACTTTTCTTGTCCCAAGGGGGTTGCGCTGACTGTAAGATCAAGGTAAACATCAAAATATGGATGATATTGAAACATCTACATTATATTTAGTTAGTGAAATTGACATATATTGCCAAATAGTGATAACCTGAGTTGTAACTACAATCCTGGCCAGAACTTTCAGGACACTAAGTTGGCCTTTTGATTTTTACTTAAAGACATGAAAATTCTTTTCCCCCTCCCCCCAAAACAATGTTGAGAGTCAGGAGTCAGACATGGCTCGAAAATCTTGTACATTTTATCAACTTTAACATTGTGTAGGGGGAAGGGGAAATAAGTTTCCAAGATTCTTTTTGGGACCTTAAACTGTGGGTAGTTGTGTAATTTCACCACAAAACTTGTAAAAAACACCAAGTGTCCCGAAACCAATTGGCCAGGATTGTAGTGCAGGGTTTTCATAAATTTAGGGTAGGATGATTCTTAATGGTGAATAGACGGGCACCACTCAGTAATTTGCCTTGTTTAGACTGGCTTTAAATCTTGCTAAAGACATGTACCATGTTCAGAGTAACTGGGTCCTAGTACCTGGGTTCCAGCTTCTAACAAAATTGCTGGACTAACTAGTGACAAGTAATGACAAAAACACTCCTACTGATGAACAGTAACAAAACAAAAAAAAAAAAAATTAATAATAAATTATTGTTATAAAGTGCAGTGGGATGAATGTGATATTCTTCAGTTCCCCATGTCACAAAAACTGAAGCATTCCATAAATCTGCGTTATTATGCAAAGTTAAGTTTTTCCGTTTTCCAGCATGTTTGTAATTTATAATTTGTAATTTTTTTCCATTATGTTCTCATGCTCGTCTTGTGCCGGCTCGACTAGCTTTGTGCCTATTTGCAGGACAAGCCCCTTATATCATCTGAATTTGTAAAAAAATTGTTGTTGTTAAAAAAATGTAGTTGCGTCTTTTTTTTTTTAATTATCCCATTCTCCAGGAAGTTAATTAAACAAAGGGCAAAACCCGGCCTGTATAAAAAAAATTAACAAGACCAAAACTTAGCCAATATTAAATACTGGCCACATTTGGTAGTAAAAAGACATACCAGGAACTACTGTGACCCTTTGTCAATATTCATCACTATTTGTGTTACTAACCAGAGCTACATGTATTCACTACTATTCACAAAATTTTTATTTGTCACTATTTGCCGACTAGTCTTTGTCATTTGCCACAGCTCAACTATTTGCCATTTGTTATTGGGTCTCCCAAGTGCCCGAACAAAAAATATGCTGAAGCCTTCGGTTGACGAAAGTGAAATAGAAGTATAAATTACATGTATATTTCATTATTTGTGATCACTTTATGTTGGCTGAACTACAATTGATTACAAAGTGAGATAAAAGATGGAAGCCACAGTTATCATCAAACCCGGGTCACCAAAATCCTGGCCCATTCTGCCTGCTTTCAAGTACACTGTACTCAACTACTTTTTATGATTACATGTATGCGAGTTGATCATTGTGTACAACTACATTGTAGTTTCTTCCTGTATCACTGAAGTGAAAGAATTCAAGTTATTCAGCTATGAGGAAGCATGAGTCATGAGCCAGATCAATAACAGCTTTTTACCAATTTCACTTTTCTTTTTATAAAAGGCTCCACTGATTAATAGTCAACAGTATTGTGTACATGATTATCAGTACTACTCTAGTAGCAGTTTGCAGCAGCTCATTAGAAATCTTAACCTGAGCTGTAACTTTTAGCATCCCTAAGAGATGTAAATTGTAGAACTAAAAACTTGAAAAAGATAACATTTTCCATGAAATTACATGTGCTTGAATCTCTCTCAAATTCCCAATTACACATGTAAGCCTCTATAGCTTTTCGAACTTACTAAATCTTTATTCTATTCGTCATAAAACTGTCCTACGTCTTAGCTCGCACACACAAATTATACTAGCTTTCGTTACAATAGATGCAAACCGCACTGGGTATCCTGTGGCAACAAGATGGCGTTCAAGCATCGCGAAATATTGGACAATGCAAGACCCTGCTGCTGGGAAAGTACGGCCCCTCACGGCTCACTCGTGTATTAAAAAAGTTAAAACAGCACAGAATACTTCCAGAATTCAATGTTGGACCATTGAGGTGTAGCTTATCTTGATGGTGCTACGGTTCGCAGTTGTTTGGAAAGTTCATGTAAGCTTGACTGCGCTTGTTGTGTCGATCTTGAACTTCCTTGAGCACGAAAGCGTTTAAAACTTTTGCGACGCATAAAGTTTCATACAGTTAGTTATTCAGTTTCCTTTAAATCTACCTTATTTGCTTAGCTATTTGCTGTGGCTAATACTATGTAAAGAGCAACTCCTAGTCAGATCCCTTTGTTTGAATCGTATAACAAAGCTTGACAGAATTGACAAAACGGAAGAGAACTTGAGATCACACAAATTCAAGAGGAGAAAGATTCAAAATTACTTTTTACTTATTCGATTAGTCTGAGCATAAACTTACCTGAAGCAGCAAAAATTAGAAAAACAGCAAATGCAAACGCCATTCTTTCACGCTTCAGTCCGGCGGCAAAAAAGTGTAGAGGAAGAATTTTATGCAAAATTTTATAGTCCGCCAGAAAAGCGTGAGAGTCACGGGATGCGGACAGACAACAAACATAACTTCCACCAATCAGCAGCTTCCAAAGTATCACGTGCTCATCATGCGATGGTAACCGCCCACTACCGCACCCCCGTCTAAAACGTCAAAAGATAATTTTTGACCACATATTGCCTCTTTCTGTCTAGACGGTACGAAGTAGTTTAGATCGATCTTTGATTGCATTAGGTTGTTCATACGTACTTTGACCTTTTTACTCACGAAAATACTCTCTGATCTAAATGTAGCTCTATGAAATAGAGTTAAAAACCAGCGTTCTTGGAAAAGTCACCTTCCATGACCTTCAGAGTAACTCCCTGTTTTTCTGGGAAAGTTCGAAGTACACTTTACTCGCCTATTATTGCAAGTGATGACGGTCAGTAGATTCTTATTTTTCGTACCGTCGTCAGGCTCTAAAATTATGGACAGACTTGCATGACTCCCACTTGGTTTACTGGAGAATTATGACTACCGTAGACAAGATCTTCTGCAGAAATCAGCGTCTCATGTACCGCACCAGGCATCACGGTAACCTGAGTAGCAGGCCTTCCTAACTAGCCCGTGAACAGGCTCCCAAGTAGGGTCTAGGGCGAAAAGACCCCACTTGGGAGCCTGTTCACAGGCTATTCCCAACGGGAATGGGGCGAAAATGTGCGAACAAATCCAAAAGCCTGTCACGTACATTTATATGCGCATGGATGAGCCACTTGAGTCATTCCGACCCCAAAGCGCTTCCTTTTTTGCGCAAGACAAGCCGAAGAATGACTGGACTTTGAATCTAATACAATCTGGATAAAATCATGACTACTTGCTAAAAATAACCGAAGTGAGCATCGATCAAACTTCAGGCCCCAGTTGTTCATAAAGCGGATAACGTTATCCAGCGGTTAAAACCTATTGATGGACAGGCCCAAAGCAAGGTAAAACAACTGGCACCGGAGCCGAGCAAATTGGTCAAACAAAACTACTCCCTCCCGTCGCCGAAAAAAGACAAAAAACCCAGACCGATTGAGTGTTTAAAATGCAACGAGAACGTCAAAAAACCAGTAGATTTAGTAAGCAAACAATAACTTTGCACCTGCATCGAACTTTTCGGTACATTTCTTTGTCGTTTCTTTTATGCGAACTACCACGTAAAATTTCCTAATTCAGTTCATACTTGAAGGCGGATGTTAACAACGACAACAAATTTTTCTTTCTCTTTTATTATCCTGCAGCCGGATTCTTCAGTGCCCCATTCCAAATTTAAAATTTTAAATTTGGAATGGGGCACTGAAGAATCCGGCTGCAGGATAATTTCCATATGTTTTTTGTGGCTCCTGAGAGGACATATTTGTGTGGCTTTCGACAACGCCCAAACACTGACATGTTATAAACTCAGGACATTTATATTGCTATTAATGAGGGGATGTCAGAAAACAAGTAGTTTATTTTACAACTTTCACGGCTTGAAATTGGTTGATTTCGATCCATTTTAGTTCTTATTTCTGATTCACAAGGTAGGAGTGCCTTTGTTGTTGTTGTATATAAAAACAAACTGTTAGCGAAGAAAACTGACAGGTACTGTAGCAAACTAATTATTGAAGG
The DNA here is from genome assembly GCF_977016875.1 of Pavona decussata. Classification (NCBI taxonomy): domain Eukaryota; kingdom Metazoa; phylum Cnidaria; class Anthozoa; order Scleractinia; family Agariciidae; genus Pavona; species Pavona decussata. Next base: position 1,492,816 of record NW_028145513.1, on the reverse strand, counting down.
TTGCGAAAAAGGCACTTGCAGCATCAGAGTTCAAGATTGATTGAGTTCAAGATTGACTGATTGTTTTAATTGTATATTTTTTTGGCACATTGCTCTTTAACTTCCAAAAATCCTGGGGAACCTCAAGCCCCCTCCCCCCCTGCCCCTCCTCTTGCTACGGGCTGGCCTATTGTGATCACCTCAATGAATGAAAAAAGTCAAGTAATTCATCCGCTTATCCTGAGCCTGTTGATTGTGAGTAATATATATCACGGAGAGCAAAATCTGTCATTTGTTTGAATGGCATGATTAGGCCTTGGAAACATTGAAAAATGAAGGAACTTGCGATGTCACACTCATCGCTTGGCGGAAAGATTTAGCCGACTTTTAAATCTTAATTTCGCTTTTTAGTTACCATAAACCTACCTGTAACAGCAAAGAGTAGAAAAACTACAAATCCAAACGCCATTTTCCCTCTCTGTCCTTGAACAATCTCCGCAAATTCGACGAGAAAGTAGAAAATTTACCTTCCACGGAAAAATGTGTGAGAGTCACTGTTTCACGAAATTTGTGACAAGCTGCACTCAACCTCCGCCAATGATCAGCTTTCAGACTATCATGGGTTCATCAGTTGGACGGTACATGCAAATACCCACCCCACCCCCGCCGATACATGTCACTGCCTAAAAATATATCATTTTTTTACTCACCAGGCTTAAAACGTGACATCACATTTGTTTCACGCATATCCATGCACTCATCAACTCAAAACTCAACTCAATCAACTCACTATATTTATAGTGGCTAATACGCTTAGCTTCAAAGCTAGTTTTCAAGTACTCCATGAAATAAAGTAAAATTAAAACAAAAAAATTACAAAAACTTGTACCACGAATTCAAACTGGTTTGAATTCGTGGGCTTGTCCCCGGGACTTGTCCCCTCAAATTCTGCTGGTCCTTGCGTGTGAATATTCGTGGGACAAGTCCTTGCGGGCAAATGAAAATAAACCAATCGCTGATCAGTATTTTAGGCCGACGGGGAGGTTGAACCGAAGTCCAGTCAATCTATCGCGTGTCCTATTTCAAATTTTATCCGACATGGCCTGTTTGAATTTGTTTGTACTAAAAAGCCTGGGCCTTGTTTGAATAGCTGCTGTTTTTCGAACCTGGATCAGTAGTATACTGAACTCTAGAAGAGTACTGACTAATTTTATAGATCGGCAATGTGCTGTTTTATTGACGTGTACCTGTATTTCAATGTTTTGCGATTAATTTAGTAAATTCAGTTTCACTGTTTAGGACCGCTCCTTTTTCGTCTCTATGCTTCCCTGAATTTCAGTGAAAGCACCGTAAATTTTGCTGTTTCGATGTGTAACAGGTCCGCGCGTGTAAACCCTTCAAGGGACTTGTGCCCGCGACTTGTCCCATCGTGTAAACTTTACAGCGGACTACTCCCTGAAACACGAGTCCCTCAGTCCCTACGACTAGTCCAGGAGGGAGGGGTCAACTTCGGCTTTTCGCAATCAGATTCCTTGTCCGGATGATACGGGCCATCGTGACGTCACTTCCTGTAAAACCCGGGAAGTTTGAATGATTGATAAACTACAACCTCGCCAAATTTTTTTCTTGGATGATCAGTCAAATAATTCTACGCAAGGCCATCAAAGAATCATTGCTATGATTTAACCTATTACCATAATACATGAAAACAGCATCATCGCTCATGAAGTTAATATTTCAAGTATGAAAATACGCAAAAGTTTGACACTGGTTGATAGCAAATGCGACAAAACAGTGACGGCCTGCGCATCTTTGAAGAAAGATAACTTGAGAATCCAAAAGAATTTAACAAGGAGGGAAAAGTGAGATCTTACTGTGGTTAAGAGCTTTCGATTGGCCATTAAAAACAATTATCTAACAACTTAATAAAAATGATCAGTGGGTTTAAACGCATTTCTCCGGTACTGTCTGGTCGAGCGCTTGCGAAAAGAAAGGCGAAAACATTTTTTTCTCAAGCTATCGGAAAAGCTACGTTGCAAAGAACCCTTTAGTACTAAGTAATTTGCCAGTTGGTAATTGTTAATGGGCAATGGAGTTTGCTTTTTTTGTTTAATTATCTCACAAAAACAGGAAAATATGACAAGACTCTCCTTGCGAGGCCGAGCGGCTGACGCCAGCTTCAAGGCAAAATAGTCCAAACATTCTGTATCTAAACATCAAAATTCTAGGGGCAATGCACAAGTTTTTCTCTCACAGGTTTGGAATACATAAGGAGGATTCAATTACTCTCTGGACTAGTACTTAACTTTAACTCAACTTCAACTCTTTCATCATCTTACTAATGTAAATCAACTGACTACAGCATTTATCGTCTCCTTGCTCATTTGTTTTCTGGATCATTTCAGGTGATAAGTTTATTTCTATGACAAGATGTCTCCTTATTAGAGCTCTGGAGAAAGCTGAAGATATTGTGAATATGTTTGGCCAGAAAACTGAGTCAGGAGTTCGCGATTTGGTGTGAAATTTCGAGAAATTTCTCGCAAAAAAGTAATTATCAGTTCAAAAGAAAGTCCGTTTCCTCGGGCGTCCGCATATTTTGCAAGCTTTTTCAAAATTCTAGGTTGCTCAGTAAAAGTCTTCTTAACAAGGGTTAAATGGCATGGGTAAATTAAAATAAACTCCTTTGAATCATCATTTTGTATTTATCAATCATTTTAATAATGTTAGAAGCAAATGCGATAACTTCAGGTCAAGTTTCAGCAATAAACACAAACTTATAATTTTCACTGTTTTTTCACTCGGCGAAACAAACGCACTGATCATTTTTGCAGCTGAATATAACCTACTAATCTCAACTGGAACGTTTGCACTAAGATTTGACCTCGTCCTAAGGCAAATGTCAGTTTCACCAGTACTTTGTGTAATTAATAAGATGTAATTTTTCTGGCGCGGACAATCTCAGCTTTTCCGATCAGCGCAAGTACACCAGCCGTGAACTGCTACTAAAAATAGTTCGCGGGAAAAAATTACAGGGAAATGTATGGAAAGTTCAAAACACGACTGGACGCTTTCTGTCACAGCTACATCCCTCCATTTTTTTTTCCTTAAAATCCTCTTCCTAGTGCCGAAAGTTTCCAATTCATGAATTTTCAGAAGCGATGTTTTATGAAAATTATTTGACATCGGATTTCCATACAAACACTGTTATTTCAAGCCTGTTTGCCTACCCGTCAAAATGGCGTCGAAAACCGTGATAAGGCCTATTGAAGTGAGAAATCATTGACCAAGTAATCGCTGGCTTGGTTCGCAAAGTTTGAGTTTCGTCCCTTAGCCCACAGCAAAATTTTAATATACCGCAATAAAGGGGAATTCCGAAACGTAAGCCTTTTATACCGCTGAAAAACTAGCAGCGCTTCAAAAAATAATTTCTCTAAAGACTGACAGCTTCGAATAGAGCTTTTAGAAATCTGTGGAAGTCTGGTACCATTCGTCCTTCATAACGCATGCTCCAAATCTTTGTTTTTGTTGAACGTATTGTGACTTTTAAAACTTGTGACTTTGTGAAGACTCCCAAGCGTTTGTTTGAAATCTTTTAAGTTTACGGGGCAAATCTGTGTTCTTGAGGACATGGACGGGATTCAAGATAAAGAAAGCACTACCGATGGAACTGAAAATACCCTACAGAAGACCGCAAATATTGTGTCAAATATGGCTCTAGCGCACGAACTTTTGATGGATGACTCATTCAGACTTCAATCAGAACTTCCCGAAAACTCGTAAGCCATGTGTTTATTTTCATCCTTATATCTAAGGGAAGCTCTTTTTTTCACACCTGCATTCATCTGCTCATCGTTCATCGTTCTTTCCTTTCGTGAGTGTTGTAAATGATTGGCATATATATGTAAGCTTATTCAATTCGATTCAGAGGAAGCTTATTTAAGCTTCCGCCGGTCTGTTCTGGGTAAAAAAAGTTGCGTGACAACGACATTGAAGCTTGTCTTGTTCATGTATTCCATCTTGGTATCATTCACAAGCCAACTCTACCAATAAGTTGTCTTTTCTAAAAGTTTCCTGTTTTGGCAGTTGAGCTTTTGTTTACGAGTTCTTTGTTTATTTGAGAGTTTTTCCTTTTAATTAAAAAAAGTTATTCGTCACCGTCGAGGTTAAATTTCTAATGACATTCACTTCAAGTAAACAAACGGTGTAAGCTTATTCTTGACTGCCAATAATCCTTAAAAGCCCCATCAAACAGTGGCAAAGTTTAATTTCAGAGCAAAAATTTTCAACTTTTAATTCAGGCAGTCAAAATCAATCTAGGCAGATTGTTGAAAAATAAATAATAATTTATTCTGAACACATTTCTTATCTGACACATCTGACACTTACATGGTGTTATTTAAGATGGCTTTCTTTAGAAATTACAACAAGAAAAAACATTTTACGATATTATGCATTTAGCAGTTTTAAGATATATATATAAATTAAGCCCTGGGAATATCTTTTGAGTGAACTTTATTTTTGTTCAAAATTCCTGTCTCGTTTCAGTGAGAATCAAAAAGGTGCAAAATTCTGGATGCTAAATATGACAAGAGATTATCATATATATCACATGGTATCTGCATTTTTGCAGCTGTTTTTATTGAGTTTTGAACTGAGCCAGGTCCACAAGGAAAATAGCCAGTCATGAACTGAAGAAAGGCTCCCACATTGCTAGTTGCTAGTGTTTAGATTTTCCAAACTCTAAGCAGCCAGCTATCTTCAGTGTTGATGCTGGCTGCCAGCCAATAATATTACAGTCAATCCACTTCACGCAAGACCAGTATTTCTGAGAATGAAATGAACATTCGGATTCCTCTTTGTAATGTCCGGTATTTTTAATTAATGGATGTTGAACATTTCTCTGGAAATCTTTCCGAAAAAGACACATTACCTGAAAAAAAGGTTTCAAAATACTTGGGAAACAATCGTTATTCTTAAAATACTTAATGCTGTAACGTGAAGAAAAATTCATAGCTTTATACCGTCAATAAACTTGTGAAATTTGTACGGAAACTCTGAAAATCTCGCCCAGCAATGTTCAAAACTGACATGTAAACTTCAAAACTCTGTTCAAATTTATTTAAAAATACCGGTCACGTGACAAGAGGATTGACTGTAATGGCAGCCCTGGCCCATATGAAAAAACAAAAAACAAAACAAAAGAAAAAATAAAAACAACTGTACAAACAAACGCTATTATTTTATTAGTGACCAATCAACCTTCTTGCTATTTTCAAAGAACAAAGAATGTTACTGTAGAGTGACAGAAAGAAGTACACAAGCGTTAAAGCCACCTTGGATGGGTGACCCCGGGCATGAAATGCATTCCCATTGCTGCTGCCAGTAAATTCTAACCCAAGAGTGACCAGTTGCTGGGGTTCACATAGTTGTTGACTGGTTCTTATGCACAGATTAAGAGTTGATGTGGCAGAGACAGATGCATTGTTATTGAATAATGGTTACTATTGCAGGCTGGAAAAGAAAGTCAGAGATGTTGTTCACAAGGCATTCTGGGATAAACTTCAAGAAGAACTAAATCATGATCCTCCAATCTTTAGCCAAGCACTGTCTTTGATACAAGAAGTCAAAGAGGTAATACTGTACTTAGTTTGAATCAAGGTTTTGTGTGTTAGAGTGATACTGGGAGGATTCCATGTAGGTGAAGACTTTAAGAGAGGTTTATTGAAACAACTCTGAACACAGTCACTCTTAAAGCTTGTTTTGAGGTACTCTGTCGTGAGAAATTGCCACAAAATCTTCAAAATTTTGTGATTTGGATGGCTGACATTTTGTAACACAAAACGTTTGGGAATTTTGAGAATTTGTTGCAACTCTCTGCCCATACAAGACCAATAAACAAGGACTTTGTTTTTGTATGGCATCAAATTTTTGTAGCAATTTACTTTCCAGTAATGATCGTTTTTTGTTAATTTATATTCATGCATCATGCATTAAACGTCTTAGAACTGTGAAGCTGATCATTGTTTGCACATCAATAACTGATATTAAGTAAAGATGAAAATATAATGAAATGAAAAGGAAATGTTTAAAGAAGTATAGACAGAAATTTAAAAAATTATCGATATTAAGACAACCTTTTAACAAACAAAATAGTAAATAATTTATATCATCGTCTTGATCATAAATAAATTTTTCTTTTCAACAGAATATGCAATCATTACTTCTTCCTCATCACAACTCCATAAGAGCCCAGATAAATGAAGTTCTAGACCTAGACCTTATAAAACAGCAAGCTAACCATGGTGTTCTGGACATATCAAGACTTGCACAGTTTGTTGTCAGCGTTTTAGGCAAGCTCTGTGCTCCAGCAAGAGACGAACAAGTCAAGAAAATCCTTCACAATCAGGACATTGTGGATCTTTTCAAGTAAGTGATAAAAAATTAATATGTTAAGGACGATGCCTACTAACTAATAAAGAAGTATTTTTGTGTGGTTTATTGCTACATGGGGAAAGCAGATCTTAGCCGGGGTTATTGAGATCCAAAAAGAAAATTGGGGTATTCTAAAGAACAGTAATTAAAAAAAAACAAAACAAAACACAAAGCAATGTATGGCATTTTTTTTCCAAATTGAACCTTTATTATCTCTGAAAAATGCACGGTTACCTCCAGTTTTCTTTTTTGATACCAAAAGCACTTGCTAAGTTCTTCTTTCTCTGCATAGTTTTAACCTGCCCAAAAATAGTATCCCTGTATTCGTAGGCGCCACCCATAGGAAACCTGAGTATCTTCAGATGCGCAGAATGTATGCGCAGTAACAAAAGTGGGCACCATCCTTAAGGTTACTCTGTACCTTCACAGGTGTCTTCAGAGGTGTCTCGCGTCCAAGTGATGTAGCGCGTCCGGTTTAAACTGTAGATACCTGAACCCTTATATCAAATTAAAGCCTATAGAGCTGGCTATCAAACTAAACCAAGAATTTTGAGATAAAATGAATTGCCGAATTTTTAGCGCTGTTTTCTCAAATCAATTTTTTCACTTGGAGGAGCCACTTCAAAGAGCTAAAACTCAAAAGGAATTTGTTCGTTTGCCTTCAAATTTGGACAGTGGCTAGTTTAACATATAAACAACAAAAACGTTTCTGCAAATTTTTTCTTTCGGAATATTTTTTCTCTGAGAGCGATTTTTGTATGATCACTCCACCTTTTTTTCATCCTATTTCGAAAATGCTCTTTTACTTTTCATTGCGATTGAATATGGCAAAACGCAGACATGTTTTTTTAGTGCTTTGGGTCTGGAAACTGAGGAGCAAATTAAATTATTTAGCGAAAAACAAAATTCGCTTTGACTTGTAGCTTTAGAGGTTGTGAAAAATTCGACAATTCATTTTATTTCAAAATTCTTCATATGGTTTGATAGCCAGCTCTATAAGCTTTAATTTGATATAGAGGTTTAGGTATCTACAGTTTAAACTGGACGTGCTATATCGCTTAAAGGTGAAACACCTCTGAAGGTATAGGGTAACCTTAAATGAGATGCTTGGCCCAGACTGACAGAGTAGGGAGAGAGAGAGTAAGAAATAATTGTGAAACTTAACAAGGCATTAGCAAATGGATCATTTTACTTATTTGCATTTCAGGGAAGTGTTTAGTTTGATGGATGCAATGAAGGTAGACATGGCAAACTTTCAGCTTCAGACCATAAAACCCCATCTGGTGCAGCAATCTATTGAATATGAGAGAAAAAAGTTTAAAGATTACCTTCAGTCAAATCCAGGTACTTTCTACAATAACATCTATATGTACAGCTGGGTTGAATTTGTGATGAAAAAATAGAAGTAATTATTTATAAGACAGTAAATTGAAACCCTGTCTAAATGTGCAGTCGGACTCCATTCGAGCTAAAGTAAGTATTAAGTTCCTTAATCACAATGCAAATTTAGTCGATGCTCTTTCAGTTTCCTAGAACATTGGCTTTGACTTAGTTACTTAATAATCACCTCTACAATGGCATCATGATGACACTGAAACATCATTTTTTTATTGTTATTTTTTGCTTGACTTTGCATCACTAATAAAATCATAACTCATGCTAGCTAGGCTCTTATTAACTAGGTTCCTGTGACAAACAGCCTACAAACTGCTTGGTTTTAAATGTCAATTTACATTATTTTCTTTCATATATGCTGCTTATTGACATTCAAACCCTAGCAGCATGCAGGATGTTTGCCCCATGAACCTAGTTTAATTGCCTTAGCTCCCATGAGTCTCCTGTAGCTCAGTGGTAGTGCATCTGAACTAGTAAATCAGAAGGTCGTACGTTTGACTCCTGTTGGGAGAACACAGATTTTCTTTAAAATTCTGAATATGCCTGTGTCACTGCCTAAAAAAAATACCCCTATCATTTATTCACGGGGGGGGGGGGGGGTGGGGGGTGGGGTGGGGGACTTATTTCATATCTTAAAGCACCAGTTTCATCTTAAAAGAGTCTGTGCAAAACTCAAACAACTGCTGTGAAACTTTTAAAGGCCAGCCATTAAATTATCATGTGTTTGAGAGTATATTAATTTTATTTAAAAACAAACCAACTGCGCTGGATGAAGGGGATTTGTAACAGGGAATAGAAGGAACTAATATACAAATTCTCATGTCCCAAACGGGAAAGGGGGGGGGGGGCTTATTACAAAAAACAACTTCTAAATGGGGGCTTATTAGAGAGGGGGAAGGGTAAGTAGAAAGGGCGGGACTTAATAGAGCTTTTACGTTAAGTTGATTCCCATGCATTTCTTCACACCTGCAGCTGGTCTCATGTCCACTAAGGTGTGGCTGAAAAGAGGAGCAGAAGTAGCAACAGGAACAGGTTCAAGGTCTGCGGCACAAGTTTCAGATGAGGCGTCAGATACAACAGACTTCCAAGTGAAACTACAAGATGCGAGTTTAACAGATGTTTTAGTTCATGGATATTTAGGAATAATCTTTGGTGAACCTGGCTGGCCATATCCTGAGGTACAGTTAACAATTATTCCACAAATGTGTGTTGCATACAAGATGGTAGATGGCCAACGAGGGGCACACTGCCAAGTTGACTATAATCATCTTGTATCCAACAAGTGCAAGTGAAACAACCATGGAAACTTGCTAAATCTTGCTGATTTAGAGATACTTTCTTTACCCCCTGACTCGTATTCTTACAATATATTTAGGGCATGGTATATAATGGCTCATATACCATGGCCACTAAACCAATCAAAACTTTGGAACTGTGTTATCCAATGAGTCAGTTTTTAATGATAATCAATAATTATACAATGGGTGTGGGTATGATTATTATTGTACAAGGTGGTGTAGAAAAAGACTTGGGTTTATAAAATGACTATAAAATATCTTGCCATGGATAATTGTGGGTACCTGTAAAGCCGCTCGGACACAATTTTTTGTGGTGCTGTCAGGAAGCTGTTGTAAGTCATTTGTCTCCATTTCAAAATGACGTGTCACCCTTTCAACATTACTTGATGTCGCTGTCAGAATGTCAAGACTAAAGCGCAGGGTCTTAAGTTAGACATTAAGGGAAGGTTCAAGCACTGATCTTCTTTCATGTGTTTGTTTTAAAAGTGTAAAAGCAATTCCTTCATTTTTGGTCCATAAGTAAGTGTCCAAATTTCGCTGTTCCTCCTTGATCAGTCTCAGGTGTTTCTTTGATAAAGGTTGTCATTTGTCGCTGTTTCATTTCAAGTGCTGTCACTACTTTTTTCTCATGCCACTTTTCAGAATTCATCCGGGCAGGGCCTCTTTATCAAATGGCATTGTCCCCAAAGAAGAGGAAATTGTTACTACTCCCAGTTTATATTACAATCTGGAAAGTTTGACTTCCTTGTACTATTGATATTTGCTAATCACTTAAGGCGTTATTTTTTTATACAGCTTTATTGGGTATAACTATAAATAAAAAAGAAACAAAAGCTTTGAACCCAAGAGGGTAGACCCACATATGGGACATGAGGGCCCATGCGAGACACCGCCCTCTAAGCAGTCAGTGGATAAATTTTTACGGTGTAATTTTTCAAATGAACGCTATGTATATTACATTACTTTGTTACTGTTGTCATGCTGTAAAATTCAAGGGGGTTCTTCCTTTTTTGTGTGTGGCTACGTTGATTTTTAAAACAACATTTAAAAAGGGATTTGTTCCTGTTTCAAACATGTTTTCTTGGGAGGAAAGGTTTAGAAATATGTACAAATAACTATTTTTGTTTCTCTTTAGACCTTGATAATGGATGAATTTCGATTGGCTGAAATGAGGTGGAGTGTTCGCCGCACTGCGCTTATAGCCTCAGTTCTGCTTGTAACACTGAACACAGTTGGTCAGCAGCTGGCTTCAGATGCAGCTTATCTGGCCACGCTTAAGGAAGTGCTTTATATTCTCTTGGATGGCGTACCTGAGGGGTGAGTTAGACTGCACTAATTCGTTTTCATTTGAAAACGCACACATTTTGATCGTCCACTCCACACTAAAACGCCCGAAAACGCCGATAAATAGAGACTTTCGAAAACGGTTTCAAAAGTGGAGACTTTCGAAAACGCCTTGTTTCTAGTGTGGACAGTTGAAAACAGAGACTTGTGAAAACGGTGACGTGAAAAGCGTCACATGTCATCGGTTCCAGTCCAAATCGGAGCATTTATCCAAGATGGCGGATGGTCTTGTGATGTTAACACATGCGCAATCCCATGAATTTCCTTTAAAAAATGAATAGAAACCACTCTGTTACGAACACGTTGTAGGGAACTTTTAACAGGCACAGACGTTTGTCGGTGGTTGTTTGTTAGCCATGGGCGGTGATCGGAAGTGAAGTGTTGCCCTTGTGGGCTTGCTTTGGTTTTTTGCTAAGGACTAGAAATATTCTTTTTTTTGGTGGCCTAGTCATTACAGGTGCTAGGGCATCAGAAAGTGTTTAAAGGGAAACATCCAACTTCTAGTTTCCCTTCGTGGCTCGCGAACGTCTGTGCTTAAGTTCCTTTTTGTCTATCACTCAGGCTTGGTATTCCTCAAAATACTTGAAGTCCGTCAAAAGGTTTTTGACGCTTGTAAATTCTTTATTTTTGAAAGGGATTTCCCTTCAGCCCTCCCTGGCGTGTACGAACAGATCGTTAGAGAAACGGAAAAGCTCTTGGACGACAGAGGATTAAATAAACTTACACCGCAACAAAAAGACATGCTGTTAAGGCAAATTGAGGAAATTGCGTCTCCCGATAACACGGTCTTCAAATTAATCTGTGAGTATCAAATCTTGCTCTTTGTTGTAAATCACAACTCAGTTCAAGAAATTTCCCGACTCTTGTATATCTGTCAGTCCCCAGCAAGCAAGAAAAATCAAACGCAAGGCGTAGTTGTTCAATTTTGTTTTGACCTGATCTTCTCACTGATGTAACAGATGGCGAATTTACTTCAACCTCCAAAATTAGTTGGCAAATAAGGTGTTTAAAGAATATTTTTTTTTGTTTTGGGCTACGAGTCAGGCGGCTTGCCAGCTGGCTAGACTAAACACGGGGACTTTTGGGGCCCGTTTGTCGAAAGTCCCGGTAACTTACCGGGCCCGATGAGTGATTTTTGGTGATAAATGTTTCTTAACAGAAGTCAATTTTTGTTATCTTGGAATTTAAAATCTTATAACTTTATGAAAACATTGGCCAAGTACCTTGTCTGTTATCACTGTGTAATCGGCAAAAAAAAAAAAAACATTTAAAAATATACTTATCGGGCCCGGTAAGTTACCGGAACTTTTGAGAAACGGGCCCTTGGTCTGAGAGGTTAACGCTTATGTTGCTTACGGACGCTCTGCGCATCTAATCAGAGTTTCCTGGGCCAGTGCCAACTAATTCGAAGGTACTTTTGCGCTGTTTATGACTATGAGGGAAAAGAAGGTGTCGGCAAGGGATATTGAAACTCAAAAAGAAGATTGGTGGTAACCACGCATTTCTTAATTTGGAATCAGAAAAATGTCATCCATTGTTGTTTTAAACTGTCTTTTTGGAATTATTAGGGAGCTTAAGCACAGACGTTCGTGAGCCACGGACGGCAGCCGGAAGTCGAATGTTCGCTTTTTTGGCGCGTTTTTGCTCCTCACAAAAGACGGGAAAAGCTCTTTGTTGGGCGTCAAAACGCGCCAAAAAGGAAAATTTCGACTTCCGGTTGCCGTCCGTGGCTCACGAACGTCTGTGCTTAAGTTCCTAATTGTTGCTTAATTATCTCTGTTGGATTCCAGTAGCCCTTGCTAAGATCTTCTTTTCCGGCATAGCCATAAACAGCAGAAAACTACTTCTCTTTTAGGAGGCACGTGTTTAAGTCCTTAACAATAACAACAGCCATAGTAGGAGAGGGAAAGCAGAGTAGTCACAGGTCGCTTTCCGTTTGTCAGAAGTGGCAGGTGGTCAGTTCGTAAATGGAATGTACCAAGTTGAAGGATAAGTTTTATCCTTGTCCTTCGAATTTCTTCTTAGCGCGCACCGTTTTCGGAGTGATTATTTTTTCAAGATTTTGCAGCTCCATCCCTTCAAAATGACGCATTCGATTTACAGGCTGGCCGGCCAGACCGGCCAGTTCCGGCAAATGGAAAGCACTCACAATTTTTGGTCATTCTTCTTGCAGCCAATCGTGCGTACGACTTCATGTTAACCAGAATAAAGACTCGACTTCATCAACTGGGCAAGAGGGAAGACAGACATTCCTCATTACCCAGCATCCCTCAGGGCCTGGTTAGTGTGAACACGGAACTGTCAGAGATCACCGGTCGGTTTGCTCGTGTGGTTGGTCATAACATGGCAGTGTTTGCGCCCTTCTACGAGGACATTTTAGTTGAGATAAAGGGCTCATGACAGTAATGTTCAGTTGCTTCGTTTAGTGTCCTTGCTTTCTTTACTAGCTCATCTGCCTTTTAAGCCTCCCACGCAGTCGTTTTTAGGGGACTCGTATTACCTTCTCCCCTAGGAGTTTATACGACTCCCCTAAAAACGATTGCGTGGGAGGCCTTCTCCTGCCTCTGCCTTTAGTTTGAGTGCCGGTACAGTCAGCAATTTGAGATAAACCCAGATTTTAGCGGAGCATTTGTGTGATACGCTTCGCTAAAATGCGTTGTTCGCGTTTCTCTTGCAACGATTCACCAAACCAGACAAAATGAAAGCGAAGCTTCATCGCAGGTTATGCATTTATCAAATTGCTCTTCTTGCTGTCACTAGATGGTTGGGTGACGATGCAACTTTTCTTTAAAACTATGAGAAATATATAACTCTAAAAAGATCACTGTGATAGTAAATATTCAAGGTTAGTTTGAATTCTAAATCTGACGGTGGGGGAGGAGGCATAGCGAGATCAGTTTACAACTACTTTTACGGCAAATGGTAGAATTTACCACGTAGCCATGGTTATCGTACATTTGCCACTCGCTGTTTCCAGTTTCTCAGTAAAAACTGTGTAGTTTTGGGTTAACATCAAAAGCCAGAATTAGTTTGCACTTTTCTCAAGAAAACACAAACGCGAATCTCACGTTTGCCGTTTGCCGTAAACGCGATTCTAAACTGATCTCTCTATTATTCCTGCTCTTCATTTACAGTCAGCTTTACTTTCAAGAGACTACTATGAGCTGCGAAAGGGAATCCTTAAGCGATAGGTGCTCTTAAATCTGATCATATGAGAGCTAAAATTTGTTATGATAGGTAAAGAAGGTAACGCTATTGATAGGGCGTCGGTAAAAGCAAACAAGCCCCTTATGACCAAATTACCTAAAAAAGATTGGGCAGTCTCCTAAAAAGTTGCTTAATGCTTGGAACAATCTTCGGTGTGAAAGGGAAAATTGTTGCTTTAAGGGGCGGTTTTTGTGGAGGAAAGATTGATTGATGTTCCGAAACAACGTTTCTGTTTTAGCTTTGGAGTCGAGTGGTGTTCCAAGAGTTTTGGTACGATATATGATTCGGCTATTTGGCATTACATTTACGGGATTAAAAGTGAAATATGATCTGGACTTAGGGCGTTTGAGATGCGTATTTTCTCTTACAGATGAGATTTTGGTTTTGGAGTGATAATATATTATACCTAAAGTAAAAGTAATATAGTGAGTTTGTAAGGTTTTCTAAAGGTATTTTGTTTGTTATTATTTATACTTTTTATTTAATTTACAAGACGAAAATGAGTTAGGAGTTTTTTTCATTGTATTTTATGATTAATATGCCGGATAAATATATGGCTGTATCTGAATCCCCTTGACGGGGATAAAAATTTATTACTGGATTTTTCAAGCTTTTAAACGGATGTTTAGAAGCTTACTCGTGATTTGCAGTTCCTAATTTAGTCACTTATTATAGCCATTTCCAATGTTACGTGTGCGTCTAGTTTTCGACATGCCATGTAAGCAAGCTTTAGTCTTAATTGTTAAATTTTAGTACAACTGTAGGGCCCAGTTGTTCAAAGCCCAATTAAGCTAATCCCGGATTAACGTGAACTTTGATGCGAGTTTAACTAATAGTTAATAAAGATTCTCCCAAAAGATTTTTGTCCGTCAGTTTTGCCTTGGACTTTTCTTAACCTTTAGCTTGACATTAGCCTTTTAAACCATTTTAAACGAGCGAGATGAAAACCTCGATTAACTTTTAATCGTGTATTAGCGTTAATCAGCTTTCCAACAAGCGGGCCCTGATTTATTTACCAGCCTTGAACTTGACTTTGGGTGATGAAGATGGGTTTATTTATTTTCAGACTGACGTGGGGAATATCAAGAAGTCAATTTGATATCGATAAATAAACTGTTTTGAACTTTAACGCCTTGCGAACAAAACGGCCGAATTCTACCGAATTAAAGTTTCAGACAAGAGCCGGCCGAAAGCGGTCAAATCTAGTTTAAATGGTCTCTCCTGTTGGCCGAAAGATGGCATGTCGAAAAGATAGTCGCTATTCTCTGCTATGCACGTATTAAACACTGAAGGTGACTGTGTAAGTATTTGGAGAGATTAAAAAAGAAAAGAATTGTCTAGTGAGATACATTTTAAGGTATAGTCCAATAAATTTGTACAGAGATACTTGTTCTGTTACTGAATTTGTTTCAGTGTGTGCAGGCCATTCTCTTTGAGGTGCCATCTCTATCCGTCTGCCTTAAAGCCGAGAGCAATTGACTAACAGACAAATGGATAAGGGGTTTAGTTTCTAGATAAACTGTGGTGCTGCGTCGGTGGGGAGTAGAAACGAATGTTTGGTTTATATACAGAGTTGATAAGGTTAAGCAATTATTTTCCATGGCTAAATGCAAAAATAATGTTGAGTAGCTTGTAACCGGACCAAATAGTTCTTTAACAGTGAATCGCTAACTGTGCGTCAAGCCGCGAATCAGTGAAGGTACTATAAAACTGGATTCGCGTGTTTCGGTCAGTAAGTCTATGTTGTGCAAATGCATGTTTTACAAATCCTGTAATCCTGTAATCCCCTAGTCAACGCCTTTATGTGTGCTATTTCCAACCTTAAAATCTATACGTTAAACTTCTTAAACTTTTTAAAGAAATTTCAATACATGGCAAGAGGCACTACTCCATTAAGCATGGCTCGACCAAAACGTTTCAAATTTTCACCGATTTTGAATATTTTCCTATGGAAAAACACTTTTCACAACTAATAAAGCCGAAGTGTAAGCAAGAAACGGCGCCAGTCGGCTTGCTATAAGCCTAATGGCTTTTCATTAATCTATAAAGTGCCACTTTTTGTAAAAACAATAAAATTTGTTTTCTTGCGAAACATTCATGGTAGAAATTTACCGGATTTGGGTTAAATTCAATCAGGACAGGTCGTCAGTGGTATAGTATTTTGGGCGCCACTTGACACATTAACCCAGCATCCAGCCGCATTTGAAAAACAGTTTTTGCCACACTCGCATTTAATTTTGAACAAATTTCCCTCTGGAATTGTTTGAAATTTTCCCTTAATTCGCTCACCTTATGAGGATTAAACTTTCAGGAAGCTTAAAACGCTATTTGGGAATTATTTTTCAACCAACAATACTTTTTTTTTAACTTCGGAAAAAAACGTTTATGGAGTTCCTCGTCTTGTCTCATATCGACCATCTTTTTGCCAGAATAATAAAAAAAAAAAAATCGCGTAATTCTAATTTCGTTCATTAGCTGCACTGAACAAAAATGTCTTCAGACCCATTGAAGACCATTGAAGCGACTAATGGTCTCCTATGAAGTCTTTTGAACGTTCTAACTTTCAGTGTTCAGGTAGATTAACTTATTGACCGGGCATTGTTCAAATTACCATATTGGCATGGCAACCCCATCTTTGTTTCGTGCATGTCAAATTACAAGAATCAAAGATGGCGTGATGCGTGCCGGAAAGCAAGAATGCTGAAAAAATTAAAGCCTGTATAGAACTGGCCGTAGTTAGATGTTTTCGCCGCTTGCCCGCGGGAAAGCTAGTTGGGATGGTGGAGTGGAGTGCGAAGAGTATTTGGATGAAAAGGTGAGAAGCAAATTGCTCTTTTTCTTAAATCGATTTCAAGTTGTCAGCTTGCTTGTTAATAAATGACCGCGCGCGCGGGCAGAAACTTTCTATAAAGTTTAGCTCTGTACATATTAAACAACAAAACAATCCATCGTTTATCAGTTTACTGACAGATCCGGCAAAATTTGAAATTCAGGAATTTTGGCTTTAGTTATCCTGGTGAATCGAAGATCTTTTGTTTTCTTCATCAATGAATTACAACATACAGACAACACAGCGAACACACGCAAATACAAAGGACGAGAAAAGAAAGGACTTTAAGTGAGTTCGGCCTTTTTTGAAGCGTGCTTCATAATTATTGCAAAAGGCACTTCAAAGAGCCTACTTTTAGAAAACTGTCTTTCTTATATAAGTCTCCGTAATTTTGGGAAGATATTGGTTTCGCTCGGGTCAAGACACAGTACAGGGGGAAGACAATTCAGTTATAAACAATCTGACTACTTAATAATTAACTGGCTGACTGGTAGACTGAATTTAATATCACTTCGAATACAGGTTTTATTATAAAATTAAAGGAAGAAATAAAAATCAGGGTTGCAAGTATACTACATTTTGTGAAAGGTGAATGAATTTTAAAATTTGAACAGCAGCTGCATATATACATATACGTTCATGGGTTATTCCAAAGTATAAATGCCTTCTTTGACAAGTCTTTTAAGACACTATTTGTAATTATTAAGTATGTTTAAACAAGATGAGACGAAGTTTGCTAAATTAATGAAATGTCAGAGGAGTTACTGATAAAAAATCAAATTAGCCAGGACTTAATTACTCTTGGAGTGACAGCTTGTTTACCCCAAACAAACATCCAAGGTTGGGGTGTCGCGCTATTTGATAGACCATATATTCATATTCTTGGTATTGAGCTGGATATAGCTTGCAATGGAGGCAGCCTTGCCAAGGAAATTATATATTAAAAGAATGGTTGCATGTGAAAAGCTTTCCTCATTTAGGCCTTGTGTACTGAAGCTAGTTCCAGTTCAATACCCAGAATATGAATACAGTTTGCTGGATGCATGCCCATTTCTTCATTTGTTTTTAGTTTACATGGTCTTTGTTGTTCCAGAAAACATCCCTCCAGAGAGGGTTTTTTTATTTGAGCCATTCCACCCCTCTGGTAAATTATCCCATTTTCTCGTCATACTTCCTTTAAAGATTTTGACTTTTGAGCCTGATCCCACCCCTAACCTCCTCTCCCTTAGAATTTCCACTGGCCTTTCCTTGGCAGGTATGGATATGGACACAGTCTTCAAGACTGTGTATTTAATTAGCTACATCATAAATGTTGTTTAAGTCAAACATAATGGAGAAATGACCACATGAACATGATGAGTCATGAACATGATATTCCAGTCATTTTTCACATTTGCTGTCCGACGTTTCAGTACCAAAGAGGGATTGTTTTCTTTGGATTCATTAACTATGTGAATTAATTTCGTTTGGCATTTTGAAATCATTTGTTTAACAACTGCACTGCTAAGTGGAGGTTGGGTGCCTGAGATACCCAGGGGCTTCCCCTGGAGGCCAGCTAGCCCCTAGACCAAGTACTGCTACCATGGCTGGGAATTCCTGCAACCCAGCCATGAGCCCTCACGCTAGGCATTGAAGCACCTGTCACACTGACAAGCAGTGGAAAATAGGGAGGGGAGGGGAGGGGAACCACGACAACTGCACTAAAACAGTACAATCCAGCTGACGAAGCTCCAAAATGTCTGTTACAATGTGACTGCACACTGTGATCCATGTGAGCATGCACCAATGACATAGAATGCTGGCCACTAACTGTTCTTAGTTAATTAAACTGCATTTAACTGCATAAGCAGAATTTCTGCTGCAATAATTTCATATATTAAATCAGCTAGCCTTTGTGATTCTCAATTAGCCGGTTGTTGTCTTAATTGTGTTATATGCTTTGGTGTAAAATAACTGGTTATGGCAGGTGGCCATTTGCCCAGGAGATGATACTTAATAATCTCTTCTTTTAGTAACTTTAAGTTCCTGGTTAAACATCTTAAATAGGCTTATAGTTTACGTAGAGTGAGCCAGGAGATAGAAGAGACTTAAGAAAACTGACCCTTTTAAAATATGGGAACATTTATATTCACATTGAGATTGCTTCTAAATCCTCTTTTTGCTTTACCAGTCTCCTATAGGAACTGTATTTCCTCAGTTATTTAATCCAACATTACCTCGTAACAAGTCAGCCAAGTCAACTGGCAGTTTTGTTTTGGATGATGGACAGCTCTTTCTCCCAAGGACATTTGTCACTCGCAAAGGTGCTATTCTACTTTTCACCCCAAGCGATGAGCTTTGTAACCATGGAAATGGGGAGAGCCACCACAAGAAGGAAAACGTGTATGAAGCAGGTCTTAAACTAAGAACTCTGGGGAATTTGACCAACTCTGTTCTTCAGTTTGGAAAGGAGGTGAGCTTTCCATACTAATTATTATCATCATCATCATCGCATCATCATCATCATCATCATCATCATCATCATCATCATCATCATCATCATCATCATCATCATCATCATCATCAAAACTGGATCACTGTATAATGCAATTCCAGGGATTTGATTGGCTTAATTAGCAGCCATGGTTTACATGAGCCATTATACTATATGCCCAAAAAATAGCGACCATTAAGGACGGTGCCTACTATTGTTACTGCGCATACCTTCTGCGCATCTCTAGATACTCGGGTTTCCTATGGGTGGTGCCTACTAATACAGGAATATTTTTGCGCGGTTTAAAACTACATGGAGAAAACAGAACTTAGCAAGTGCTTTTGGTATCTTAAAAGAAAATTGGGGGTAACCATGCATTTTTCAGAGATAATCAAGCGTCAATTTAGGAAAAAATCCAGTACATTGCTTCATATTTTGGCGTTTTTTAGCAATATTATTGCTTAATTATCTCTGAAGAATGCGTGGTTACCCCAAATTTTCTTTCTGGATTCCAGTAAGCCTTGCTAAGATCTGCTTTTCCCGCATAGTCATAAACCGCACAAAAATACTTCGGTATTAGTAGGCACCGTCCTTAAATTGGCTTCTTGTTGTTCTTGCAAAGTGAAATCAGCAAGAACTAGCAGTATTTCTTGATTGTTTTTAATAAAACAATAATTGTGGAATAATTATTATTCCACTCGTGCTTGTTGGATATGAGATGATTATAGCCAACTCGGCAATATGTGCCTTTTTGGCTATCTATCATCTCATATATCCAATGTGCTCTCATAGAATAATAATATTTCTAATATTATTATTACATCATACTAGTGGAGATACCCATCCCATGGCATGACCAAACTAGCATGATATGTCGATCACTAACCTGTGAGTGTACCAAAATGATACAATAATATTATTTATAAGGCAGTTTACGTTACCCTACCCAAATCTCTTTCAATGTTACTATTATCCAAATTATAAAGATTTTCCTTGAGCCACTATTATAATAATCTGTTCACTTCTTTAATAATATAATTGACCATAGGTAACTTCAGTCCTGACAATTTTGGATTGTCTTCATGGGACCAGCTTATACATATATATTTATTGACCTTCCATGTTTAACATTACTGGAATGTTTCATTCTTTCATTCCTTGTGATGAATTTGGGGTAGTTACCTCCAAAAATAATTATTATTTATTGTGTAATATTACTATTTTAATACTTTTTTAATTAGCTGGAGCATCACTCTGTTTATTTATTTAAAACATCATGTACATAATTGAGTTAATTGTCATGATTTATAATAATTTTTTTTATTTATTATTTTGTTTAAGCTCCTGCAGAATTGAACTTAGTGACAGTAAACTTGAATAGACCATTTCCGAGTTGATTTGAACCTCATTATGAAAGCGAGGCTAAGTGCAAAGTTTTTATTATGAAAATTAGTTTTCATTCAATTATGTAAACAAAACTAATTTTCGTATGAAAAGTTTTGCACGTAGCCTTGCTTTCATAGTGAGGTTCACAGCAACTTGGAAATAGCCTATTTAACTAAGATCTTGGAGGGTTGACATCTTGAAAGTCCGTAAAACTTTCCTAATGTCTTATTTTTCCAGGGTTGTCTTTCAATCCTGAAGTTTTTCACAATTTACATTTATTATAACTTTTGACTTTCTTACTTTACTTTAATGAAGAATGAGGAGGCGTGGGAAGGCATTCCAGATAACCCAAAGGAAACATCAGAAAGCCGGCTACATAAAAGAGACAAAACATTGTTTTTAAGATTTCTTCACTACCTTGACTCAGAAAACTTGACAGCTGATAAACATGTTCAACCCGGAGCTGATCCTGAATACTACCTTGAGGAACTGAAAAAATCCAGGTAAATGAAGTTTATTGTCCTCAGTTCCTTGCACACCTCATGTGGTGTTAATATAAGGCCACATGGGCGGGTCTTAATTGGAACCATCTTGCTGGTCCCAAGCTTAGATCAGGGAGGAAGGCTGGGCAGTATGATCTGTTCAGCTCTTCTAATCAGACAGTCTGGACAGGGCCGATTAATCACAAGTCAAATGTCAAAAGTTCTCTGTGGAAAAACCTGACAATCAGTATGATATACAGATACAAGGTCCAAAGGATGATCCCTCAGTCCCTTGATCCACCTCTGTTCATCCTGTTTGTGCTAAGATTTAAGGCTGTGAATTAGCCTGCGTGGTAGGTATAATTAGGGAGGGTTTTTTTTTTCTCCCTTTCCCCCTCC
Source organism: Pavona decussata (assembly GCF_977016875.1). Lineage (NCBI taxonomy): Eukaryota > Metazoa > Cnidaria > Anthozoa > Scleractinia > Agariciidae > Pavona > Pavona decussata. The sequence continues at coordinate 1,471,591 of NW_028145513.1, read as the reverse complement.
CTGATTATACCTGCTACACAGGCTAGCTGTGAATTTGCTGTGCTGGTGGTCTACTGCATGTATACACTTGATTAAAAAAAAGTTGTCCTGTGCAAAATGTGCATCATAAACGATGCAACCCAATAGAATTATGGTATGATCTACTTTACCACGGCATACTTCGTGTTTTTCCTCTCTGTCCGCGAGAAATATGGAAATTTTAAGTCCTAAAACCGCCCGTGGTCTATTTACTTTCTAACAAGGAGAATGCAGATAAGGTAAAATACTTCCAAGAAAGCTGTTGGGTATAACAGTTCATGGTTTATCCCTTTAACCAGACAAGGTTTTTGTTTTTCAATCGAGTGCAAATTGTTTTGCTAACTTTCATTATAATCTTCGGCACGTTTTCAATTTTCAGTGGTCATAACTCGCACAGGAGGTTCAGATCGCACACCCCATTTTCTACCAAAACGTCATATTCTGGCAACACATATTTAAACTTCTTGGAGGATGATGAGGAGATTACCGGTATAGTCGAAGACTATCTTAGGTATGGCAGGCCGGGGTGGAGCCAAAATAAGGAGCACTTGGAACATGGTGTTGTTTCATCAGACCATATGCCAGATATCGGCACTACAGGGTAAGTTTAATATCCTTACAGCCAACTGAGTCTATGCCAGGGCTTGTAAAATGAAGCTCAAACTCGCGCGCAAGCTGGTGACGCGAAATTGACGCGAGCTCTTCTCACTGCTGTTTTGTTTGGTTTGCAACGAAATGACTTTTTTCAATTTGCTATGCAAAGCTTGTATCTCTTTGCAAGTCCGTTAACCGAACTACCCATTACAATTTTGTGTGATAAAAAAAACAAAACAGGAGAGACCAACCTCATTTAATGAAAAAGTAGCTTTCGGCTTCTTGAAATTCCCGCCTAAGTAACTAGATTAAAGATTTCTAATCAAATCATTCTTTGGTTTTTTTTTCATTCACAGGCATGAAGCTGCCGAGGACGTTTCTCGTTTTTCTTCTCCCAGATCTCCCAGAATAAATCGTACCTTATCTAGCACCTTTTCACCCTCCATGCCGAGCATGTCGTCATCTTTCCATGAGGCTGAAGACTCGATTTCAAGACCCAAAACGGCTCCCATCCCACCCACCCTGGAGACTCCCAGAGCTAACCCCAGGATTACAAGTGCTAAGCCGCCTCCAGTTCCCAGAGGTCAGTCTAATAAGGAAAGGTTATTACTGACAACAGTTTCCTACCAAAAGTAAGGAGCAAAACTGAAAGGAAAAACTCACAACCGGTGCCAAACGCGAGAAACCCGCAGAAAAATTGTATAAGACACGATTTGACGATTTACTTTGACTGATTTAACTCCTGCTTGGTTGAAAGCCTTTCTTTCGTTTCTTTTCCCATGAAAATTTATTTAGGTTTCCATGCAACATGTCAGTTTTGGATCAAAACCGGGTTTAAATCAACGGAACTTTTCGACAGATGCGGAGAACGTTTCTGCGCTTGTATAAAGCATGGCACTGATTATGTCTTGTGCTGTTTATTGCACCTCCATTGAACGACGGAGTACAGTGAAGTGTGTGGCCCCTAAACGCACATTTTCGTCATGTGGTTTTCTACCACATTCTCGTTTTTCAAACGCGGAGTTCCAAGCTTTCAGTTGTATTTTGTGTGGTTTAAGGCAATCTCACCAACCGCTTTCTTAGGTCAGAATGGCGGGAACTGTTCCAGTGTTCTCTTGCATAGCTTTCATCAATGTCACTGACATTGTCATTTGTTTGCAGCTCTCGGTTCTACTCCAGGTCATTTGGATGAAATCGTAAATGCAGACGTCGGGTTCGGCAGATATCAGCGGCAAGGTCCTATTCCCTGGAGAAAGCTCAGTCGCAGTCCCTCTCCGTCGTTCCATCTGGGGTCCTCCAGGGGAGCCACCCCTGACTGCACCAAGCTGCAGCGCTTGGCCAGTCCAGATGGCAAGGTAAGTGGCCGTGGACATTAGTATCCTCCCCAGGCTTCTCTAAGAGCGCTTTACATTTGTCAGAACTGGCCGGCCAGTTCAATCATTTTGCAAACGGAATGCACCAATTTGAACGATAGTGCATATGCCACTTTTCTGAATTGCTTCAAAATGGCGCACACTATTCTCAGAATGTGCCATTTCGAAGTATTCGAAGAATCAGTCCTTCAAATTGGTAGATCGACCAGTCTGGCCGACCAGTTCCTACAAATGGAAAACATCCTAAGGCTCAATTTGTTTCATTGCATTTCAATTCAAACCTTCAACTTCAACTTCAACTTCATTAGGTGTTTGTATAAATTTACATGTACAATTTCTTGGCGCCGCAGGCAGCAAAGCTAATATAGGCGGTCCAGGATGACAAAAAGAAAGAATGACTTTAACTGCTAAGTAAGAAGGCAGACTGAGCTATAATATCAAAGATACAAGAATAAGGAAGGTTTTTGGGAGGATTAAAATAATGAAAAACTGGCAAAAATCTGACAACAAATCATCGTAGTAACCGGCCGCAGCCAAAAAGCGAAGGTTAATTTACACGTACCGATTTATCGGCTCGATTAGTATTGTCCAATCACACAGGCCAATTTACTGACACGTTTCATTTTCACGGCCGATTTCTTTTTCTGTTGGTGTAGAGCGAGGTGAAACTCTTCCTGATTAAAAAATCTGTAGTATTGCCACAGATTTTTGAATATCAGGTCAATTTTCATCCGCTCGCTGATTTTCTCTGTCGAATTGAGCCAAATCGAGCCGATTGATCAGTCACGTAAATCAGGCTTAATAAACTTTGCTTTGGATGCCAATAGACTAAGCCAAATACATTGTGTTCGTCGCGCCTGAAATGCGATGTGTAAAAGACATGGATAATAAAGTCTGTGGGCCGAATCCGGAAAAGTACGTTCATGCCTTACTATCACAATAACGGTTTCTTTTCTGTATATTAGAGCGAGGAATGGAACCGAACAGCACATGTTATTGAGGAAGAGGATGAAGCCTCGATTCCAGCTGACCATGGGGGATCTGGAAAAGGTTCCCGACGTCCATCAAGTGCAGGATCTCTTCAGAGTGGAAAGGAGGAGAAAATGAGCGTAAAACGGAGAGCTTCAAGCGCTGGTAAGAGAACTCCAGCCAAACCCTCCAACTCGATCAAGTTTGCTTTAGCAATTTCGAATTTTTGGATTTAGTTGTGATCCGTTTTGTTTGGCAATATGTCAAACGTATCACACTTGTTTCCTTAACAAAAAATTTTAATTTTATTGACTTTAATCATTCTTTAGTGATTTTAGTATAGCGTTCCGGAGATTCATTTGTGACTTACGTGACCTGCTAATTTCTTTTAAAGGGACAGCCAATAGAAAGTCTCGTTCCAGTGCCCACTCCAGTCGCAGTGCGAGTGTTTCCAGTGTATCGAATCTAAACAACAGGACTCTCTCTGCATTTTCACGTGATCAAGAACATTTTGCTCGTTCACCGGCGTTGGACGACTCAGAGCGCGATGAAAATTCACCAACATGGCCGGGAATGCGGGATGAACTTTCAAGGTTACAAGACGACTCGGCTGAGGATGTTGACCAAAATTCAACATGGCAATTATCAAGAGACATTGCATCTCCATCACGTGAAAGTGTCAGTTATCCATCACGTGATAGTCCCATTAAAAGCACGTCTCCACCTGCCAGGAGTCCTTCGGTCACTTCCCGTGTGGCTTCGCCATCCACTCGCTCGCCTTCGGTGCAGTCTCGTCGTGAGAAAGAAGCCAAATCTCGCGGCTCGTCAGCTGCATCGTTTGACGCAAATCAACAGTGGGAAGAAGCAGTAAAAGCGATTGATGGAAATGAAGGGCGAAAATCGTCTTCTTCTTCGCGCGAAAGAACTGTTGAGAGCCGCCAGAGTGATCGTAATCCGGAGGAAAACGACACAAGGACGTCCAGTGCAAAGTCCATGAATGGAGGCGCAGAAACAAAGGCGACTCTTGGAAGTGAGGCGGACTTGAACCAAGTTTCCGAGGTGGTTGTTCGATCCCAGTCGGTGCTCGAAGGTGTATATGAAGATATGCTTGCTGAAGAAGAGACTGCTGACCAGGAATGGCCTGGAGTGATGGAGGGCGCGGAAGTATCCAAGCAAGAAGACGTGAATGAAAGCGATGACAATGATAGCATTACCAAAGGTATGTTCGGTCCAGGACGAGTCAAGGGAGATTTTTCTTTAACCACTCCTGAACGTAAGAAAAAGGTTTACAGTATAATTGCTTAAATTAGACAACTTGGAAGAAGATTGTCTTCGTCTGTGAAAGCGGCAATTCTGTCGGGAAGCCTGCCAAAACTTTTAATGCTTACTGTTGATCCTAAATGGTGAGCGTTTTAAGAAGGTTTTGGTGTGGTGCTCACACGAACTTGCAATAAAACTTTGCCTATAAGGAGGCAATCTTTTTGTACAATTCTGGCTCTTTTTATTCCGGTTCAGTTCCCTAAAGAAATTAATTCCACCTATTCCTATTGACCTAAAACCTTTCTAAAAGAACGCAATTTCACCTAAAACCTTTCCCAAAGAACGTAGTTTGCTGTTTCGCTTATTCCTATTAACCAAAAAACCTTTCCAAAAAACACAGTTCCTCTTATTCTGAGTAAACTGTATTTGTTGTAAATAAAAAAGAGTAAACTGTTTTCAGTATATTCTGTTATCACTGGCAGAATGAACGGAATACTTTTCTGTTCATTCCGAAACTGATAATCGATCCTAAAAGAAAATGTATTCCGTGCATTCCTATTCCGAAATAGGAGTCCCAAATTAAAACGAACGCGTCGTAAGATTCTCGCAACAGCAAATCTTTTGACCGCTCCAAATATGCATTTGCACACTTAGAGACAAGTTGCGCCACGTTCGCCAAACACCACTGATATAAATTATCACGTCTGTTATAAAAAACAACCAAAAAATAACCTAAAACGTACAGTTACTAGATAGATCTTTCTTGAACAAGCCATCTGTGCCTTAAACGTTGACTGTTGGGGGGTAAAAAATTTTATTCTTTCGTTCTCCTTTCATTTAGAGCTGGCAATGTCGTCCCCTGAGGTTCCCCCTGAAGTGGAATTTGCTTCTATACCATCCGTGAACGTAAAAGAAAGCTCGGACCTAGATTCTATAGAGCCAGGTACGTAATGGAGAAGATGTGTAATACGTGGACTTCTTCAGTTGAAGTCGACGCGGAAGTGATGCCAAAACATCGAAATTTCCGCTTTTTCAATTCTCTTCTTATAATGTTCAACTTGCCTCAAAATACACAATTGAATATGCCACAGAAAAAATTATGTAGTATACATAGTAGTTAGGGGAAAAAAAGAACGGGTTACAAATGTACGGGACGGAAATGGATTGCAGTAGATCAAACTTGATTTGGGAGCATGTGGTGTGGAAACCATCTATTGGAACTTTAAGCATTTTAACCGTTATGTCTTTTTTATAGTTAGTATTTCTCTGTTTTCATCCTTTTGGCGATTTTCCCTTCATAATTACATGTAAGGATACTAATTAAAAACAAGATTAAAGCACACTTTTGGTACAGTGGTGCCTCATTGGCGCAAAATTGTCTGTACCATTTAATTCGCTTCATTAAACGAGGCAGTAAGCCGAGGTAACAAGCAACATCTGTTACGGCTGAACACCCTTGGCGGGACCTTGAATTTAGAGGAGATCTTGATTTAGTCTACGTATCAGTTGTTTTTTCAAGACAGCGCGAGAAGCGAACCGGATAGCCTCCGGGGGGAAGGAGCAAAAAAATAAACGATTGCTAAGAAGGCTAATATGGACTGTTTTTGCTCACAAAGCAGCAATTTTGTTACGGGTGTGAAGATTAATGCACCATGTGGCTCAAAACGTAATGACAGCTCTGATAAGCGTTCAACTTTTACAGGAACTCCTCCTGAACACGACGAGAAGCAACAGGAAACACCAGTTATAGAGGTGCACGAAGAAGAGGCTGTGACGTCACCTTTCTCAGAGCTGCATGAAAACGAGGCTTCCTCGTTGGTAACCGTTTCTGGAGAGGCGGACACAACAGAATTTTCAGTTATAAAAGGTGACACGCCGACAACAGAACTAACAGTAACAGCCGATGGAAGTGTCCAGGATTCCGAGCTTTCAGCGCCAGTGCCGATGAATCGTCCTGTCGATGTTCAAGGTAGCTTTCTGTTTTTGTTTTTGTTTTTTATTTTTTTATTTTTTTCAGTTTTGGGGTAAGCGTTCATAGTTCACAAAAACCTAAAGAATACTAGGATAAAGAGAAAAGCGAAATTTTTGTTATGGACTGCTAGGGCTCAAGATGCACCGTATCCAAATAGAGCGTTTTTTTTTTGCAATCTAGGTAAAATCAACACAGAGAACATTGGTATTATTTTGAATAATAAAAGATTGAATTGGAAACAACCATCCACTTGTCGACAAAGGTCGGTAAAAATTGCTTCTAGCAGCGGCAGTTAGCATTGAATGATCACAAGCTAGTGAAATTTGAGTGTGAGAGTAGTTTGAAAATAATGATTTTTAGGCCGTTTCTTTGAAGATGTGAAGCAAATGATTTTTCCTTGAGATTGACTGGTGTCAGTGTCTAATGCAAATTTTAAAAGAAAGAACAATATTTAAATCATTATCTGTAAACTCTGGTGATTTGTTGTACTCTCCGATAATGTACAGAAGATACTAAGGAAAACACCGATTTATTTCTTATTTTTTTTATGTTTTTATTTTATAAGCTAGTTACTGAACATTACAAACGATAAATGATTTTCCGGCGTTGAGCGATGGCATTATTTTAATTTCTTCTGTTTTTCACCCTTATCAATTACTTCACAGCTACAACAGGCTGGACAAACACGTTTTGATAATAGCTCTTATCTGTCTATCTAGCTTTTGTTAGCAAAAAACAAGACTTGAAAATAATTATTCTTGTCATCGAACAGTGGAAATGTCATCCAACGGATTACTTCAGCTGAATATATTTCCGGAAGGCCGTGATCACCTTGAGAAATTTGGATTTAATGGTAACGATAAACTAAACTTTTTTTCGGCAAAATGTTGCCTAACTCGTAACACTGGAAAACTAAAATCCTTTTTTTTTTGGAGGGGGGGGGGGGGGTGGGTGGGGGAGGATGAAGTAAATACGTCATTTAAACCAACAACAACTTGCGAATCCCGAGAATAAGTGAATCCGTTCCCTTAAACTTTCTGCGACTTAAATTTTCAACTAAAACAACCGAACAGATTATACCGTATTAGCTGACCGACAAATGTGTCTTAAACGGCCATAAACGATCTGAGGACACAGGAGACAACATGTTAAGTATTTTGGTCGATTGTTGTCGTTGGGTAGTTCTGGTAATTTAGCCTTAATGATTATTGTTAATGGCTCGAGAGAATTACCTGTATTTGTTAACTTTTGAGGGATCTCCGGTTGAGGGTGAAACGATTTTTTTTTGTAAAACACGGAAGAAAGTGTTGGTCACTGCACTCAAATATACTGACCTCTTGAAACGGAATAACCCGCAAAGGCGTTTCTTTGGGATTTTTACACTAGTTCACTAACAGCCATTTATCTTTTTCCTTTATTCTTCAGAATCTGAAAGCTCTCTGATTGTATCAGAAAAGCTCACAGAGGTTCCTCGTGCCAATTCTCCCGCGCCGATTAAAGCTGATCAAATACTTCACAAAGAACTGTTGGCGGAAACAGGATTGGAAATCGAAGGAAAGGTAAGATTTTAACAGCGATTTTCGATAAAATTTCTGCGAAGCTAATGTCTTCCTATCTTTTGTTTGATTGTTTTTGTGGTTTTAAGTTTCCAGACTCCCTAAAGGCCAAGTAATACGGGCAACAAACAATTTGCAACTTGCAAAGCAGCATTGTTGCGCGACAAGTTGAAAGAAAATGTCACCCGTATTACTTGGCCTTAGCTAGTGAATTTGATGTAATTTCTGTTCACGCCACAGTGGATTTCGCGAACAGAATATGGGAGACCTGTAGTTAGTTGGTCAAGTTTAAGGTAAAAAAGGTTATTTTTCGAAAAATACAATGCAATTTGGCCGTGCTCAAGGATACACGATGGCCTGACCAAATCAGGGAAACGTGTCGCGTGTTCAGCTACATTTATTTTGCTTTAGTTTACTTTAAATAATTACTGTGCTTCTTTGAGCAATGCTACCACCTCACACCACGTTACTTACACAGTCGCACCTCGCTACAAAGAAATCGGAAAGGAACAAAACGAAAAGAATGTTTATGAGACAAAAATTGAAACTGAACACATCAACTGAATATATTTAAGGGGAAATCATACCTGTTTGCTTTTTAGCGGAAACTGTATCTACAAACTGACAAAAATAACCGCTTACCTGACTACTCGGCGACAAGAATTGAAACTGAACACGTAAACTGAATATATTTGAGGTGAAAATAATACCTGTTTGTTTTTTAGCGGAAACTGTATCCACAGACTAAATGAAATGAATGCTTGTAATAGTATCACAATATTGCAGTCATATTTGACTAGGAAACATGAAGTAAACAGAAAACTCTTTAAGGGGAATTGCTGTCTTTCTTCGCTCTTTGAAACCAGACTTGTTTATATTCATGGAGAAATTGTCACCGCAGATAATCGAGGTCAATTGACAGCTTTTTCTCTTGCTTTAATCCATTTTTATTTTCAACAGGTGGACAATCGGCGACCGCCCTCACCTTATAAAGAAACAATTGATATAGAGAAGTCGCGTCCCTCGTCTCCGGTAACAGAAGAACAACGAAATATGCCAGTGAGTGTCGGTGAGGCCGTGAGAACTTACCTGGAGACTGGAAAAGAGCCTCAAGTTCGTGAGAGATCTGCACGAAGCAGGCGTGCGTCAGAGACTGGTAACGTGGAGACAGAAAATGCGACGAAGGCAGCGGAGAATACGAGTGCCCTAAATATGGAAGCGAAACAGCCAGTGATAAGTTCTAAACCAGAGGTTGCTAAAACTACTGTAAATAGACAGACTAAACCACACGTGTCGAGTCTGAGCGAAAAGCCCAAGGGTAAGAGTAAAGTGGAATCGAAAACGGATTTACCAGAATTGAGCTTAGTGAAAAACGACGACAAAAGCAAAGAAGTGAAAGAACCAACAGATGAAGAAAGAGAGGCCCGCCGCCAAATGGTCAGCAGTTTGCTTTCCAAACGAGATGGGCCCAAAGGTGGCAAGCTGGAGCTCGAAGGGATTGGTAAAGAGGGCGAAGAAGACGAGCCTGCGTCAGAGAGCCCGGTAATTAGGACAACTCCAACGGTTGCTGAGAGAAAGAAGAACGACTTGTCAGACCTAGCGGCGATGGTGGCGAAGAACAAAACTCCTAGTAAACCTAAAGAAAAGGTAAGTGTACAATATATTACGGTGAAGGTTTTGATTAAACCGTCGACATTGCGTTTCATACGCCGTAGATTTGCGTTGAATCGCCACTTGATTATATTAATTAGTCTCTCGCCTGGCTCAATTTGAGTGAACTTGGTCTCATTTGGAGCTTAGCCATGTTCAGCTCAAATCATTACAAGTTCGTTCAAAGTGAAGACACAGGGAGTGAAAAAACATCCCAGAACTCGAGTTAACCGTTCTTTTCACGGTTGCGTTGATACCATCGATGTGGGAGGCCTTTTAGCCAATAATAGTGTACTTAAGTGTACTACAATATGCTGTTCAGAAAACGAGTTCGTGCTCATGGTAATTGTGTACTATCATGCTCTTACACCGTGTCTTAATTAGGAACGGACACCCGACATGTTGAGTTGTAAAAACTCATGCACATTGCGGACTTTTTTTTCTGCAAATTAATGAGCATTCATCTGTCGAGGGTATATGAACTCAATTACCCTTGCACGTGGATGCTAGTCCCAACGTGCCCATGCCACTCTTAATTTCTTTCTCTTAATGAATGCTTGAGTATTCGTTTTGATTTAATTTTTAGGTCTTAATCCAGGGGCGGTGCCTCGCATGGGACGTTCGTCCCATTGCACGTACCCCTTTTGGGTCTTGCTTCTTTCTTTTTAATTTATGTTATATATTGTAAGATGAGCTGGCCCGTTTGGCTGTTATGTTGAGTACTCGAATAGTAGTCGCCAGTTTATTTGTAGTACGTGTTTTTGGCGACATTAACAAGTTTAATTCTTTTGTTGTGATCACAGAAAGCCGAATCAAAAAAGAAATCAGGAAAAGCTTCGAAATCTCCAAAGAAGAAAAGCGAGATTGCCATTGATCCAAATAACATTGACTTCGATGCATTCAACACACCTGAAATGCTGGAAGGAATGGACGACGAACTACGTCAGTTTATCCAGGAGCAGAGTAAGAGTGATATCACTTCCGCTACTGCCAATCAGTCCACTGACGCTGCTGTAGTTCATGAAGAAGTGAAAAGGAAGGAGTCTGTCCAGATCTTAGAAGTTCCACAGGTAGCACAAGAGGTTCCTCCGGAGAAGCGGGACGCACATGCGCCGTCAAAGCCAAAGAAACCGTCAAAGAAGGAGCTGGCTAAGATGAGAGCGGATCATCGTAAAGAGGAGAGAAAGAGAAAGGAAGAAGAGAAGAGGATGAAAGAGGAGGAGTTGAGACTGTTGAAGGAGCGCGAAGAAGAAGCGGTGAGAGCCAAGGCAGAAGCGGAGGAAAAGCAAAAGAACATTGAAGAAGAAAAGTTGAAAAGATTGGCGGAAGAAGAAGAGGCTAAACAGCAGGAACAGGAAGCTCTAGAGAAACTCAAGGATGCCAAGAAGAGAGCGCGTGAAGAGCGAGAGAACAGGAGAGCGGCAGAAGCCGAAAGAAGAAGACTAGAAGTTCAGAAGAAACGCGAGGAAAAAAAGAAACGGGAAGAAGAATTAAGAGAGCGAGAGAAAGAGCTTGAGCAACAGCGAATGAATCGCGAAAAAAGAATGGCAGAAATTGAAGAAGCTAGGCGGCGGAAGGACGAGTTGGAGCGCTTAGAAGACGAGCAAAGGCGCGAAGAAGAAAAGCTTTTGGCGCTACAACAGGAGGAAGAAGAGCGACGACTTGAGGAGGAAAAAATACGTGAAGCAGAGGAAGAATTACGGAGGATACAAGAAGAACGCGAGTACCGTGAGCAGATGAGAAGGATAGCTGAAATGCAGGAGGCCAAGCTGCGACATGAAGAGGAAGAAAGATTGAGGAGAGAAGAAGAGGAACATCAAAGAATGGATGAAGAAAGGCGTAAACGCGAGGAAGAGGAGCAGAAGCGAGTGCGCGAGGAACAGAAAAGGATTGAAATGGCGCGAAGATTAGAGGCCTTGGCGCGCATGCGCTCCGCTGAAGCCGCTGCGCGAAGGAAGGCGTTGCTCTTAAAGCGAAGGGAACATAATGTGGAAAGAATGCAGAACTTGAAGCATACTCGTTGTGGACAGCATATCACTCGAGCATTCGTGTTCACATACTATACTCACATACCGAGAAAGGTGTGGGAAGTACCGATTGGGTTTAGTAAGAAAAAGAAGGGCTTTGGGTCAATAAGGAAGAAACCGACTCCACCTAAACCACCGTAGGTGTTAATTTTAGTTGAAAAACAACGAACACCTGTGGTTTTCGGTTTGATTTTTATTTCATTTTTCCTTCTCTGTGCCCTAGAGTATGGTTATTTGTGAACTGAAATGAACATGAGACAAAGAAAAAATAGAAGCAAATTTTCACTACCGCAGATAGACACAAGGGATATGAACCGATGGTATTCAAAATGGCGGACGGCAGCGAAAACTCTGGGACCCGCTGCAAGTATTTTGTCACGTGACACCCACTTGCTTTTCGTCGTCAGTACACTTTTACGGGATCAAATATGGTGACTATCCGACAGCAATATTTGAACTCGGAAAAGGTGCAGTGAAGGCCTTCTATCAAGTGTGTCACGTAACAAAATATTTTACAGCCCAGGGTCCTCTCCGCCTCCGCCATTTTGAGAAATTCCTCAAATGCTTGTTTTATTTTCTTGTGACTTTTCTTAAGTCCAGCTTAGCATTCCTAATTTCGGTCGTTATACAAAGCATGCGACTCAGACAAAGGGTGTGTAAAATCTATGAACCAATTCGCTAGGAACTAAGAAATTGTTCAGTGTAGTGTTCTTGCAGCGCTAGTGAAGCTGGCTTGGTAATTTAACTACAATAGCTTGATTAGGTTGAATCGGTAGTCCTAAGCTAAGTAAAGGCTACTGCTTCAAATGAAAACTTTTGAAATCCACCACGTTGGATGGTTGCCATCCTCAAACAAGTAGTTTCTTATGAGTAAAATCAGTGCTGTGCTGTGCTAAAACTTGTAGTTAAAAATGCCTCGTTCAACTTGACGAAATGGTTACATTTTTTTCACAGAATCGATTTTCGAACCTTAATAGGATCTTTGTTGAGTCATCTCTTGAGTCAGTCATTTATTCTAAGGATGCTAGTTTTCTCGGTTTTCGGATTGCTAGGTTAAAGAGAACAGATAGACTGTTTTTCAAGGATTAGTTTTTACAGAAGATTGTAGAACATACCGTTAATGATGTATAAAATATGATGTAGATTTTTTTGTATCGTTTTCCATAAGAATAATTCAGCTTAATATTGCGAAAGTCAAGATAATTAGATAGAAAGTTTTTTCAATTTTATAGTTGGGTAGGGGGGGGGGGGGTACGGATAGGAATTTAATTGTATTTAATTGTATAAAGAAAACGCCTCAGTTATTGTTAATTTCGTATTTACATGTATCATGTTTCTTATTTACAATCGTGCTATTTAATTATCTCTTCCGTATTTGATGCCAAAGAAGTAAAGAATATATTTTTGACACATGTAAATTGAGTTCATTGAAGTTAAACTAAATTTTTAAAATAAAAATGAATAAATTGATTATTCTCTTGCTTCATTTAATTGGTAGTGTTCGTTCGTGGCAGAACTGTATAAGTGTCCTCGGTTAGGTAGATCCTGTGGCGTTTTGTTATTAGTAAAAATTTTCTGTTCGACCGGCTGAAATTAGAAGTGGAACGCGTGAATGATCTTCTGAGGTTCTCCGCTTCTTCCGTTTCGACTGGTCACATGAACGGAAATCGCTGTTCCTTGAACAAAATGTCCATTTTCATTTTGTAGGCAAAGAAACTCTTTGATCTACCAATATGAATCATCCTTTTCAATTGATGTGATGCCGAAAGTTTTGGATGAATGTGATGAATGGAAAGTGATCTCGGTATTGTTTACTATGATTTACACGGAACAATCGGGATTCCGGTTGGAAAATTATATGGTATGCTTTGTTCCCATTGCAACCTTTCTGTAATTATGGGTCTTGGTTGAAGTGATACATTTTTTTCGCTCTTTTTGGACTTTGTCCATCAAACCCAAACCTTTATTCTAATTATCACCCGCCCTTTATTCTAATGGACCATTTCCGAACTCCTTTGAACCTCATTATGAAAGCGAGGCTAAGTGCAAAGTTTTTGTTATGAAAATTGGTTTTCATTCAAATGGAAACAAAACCAATTTTCAAACCAAAAGTTTTGCACTTAGCCTCGCCTTCATAGTGAGGTTCACAGCAACTCGGAAATGGCCTATTGTCGCGCTTCCTATGGGAAGTGGCGAGTTCTGAGGCGGAAAGGAGCGAGAGCTCAGGCATAAAAGTGAGCAATCGCTGCAAGGAGGAGGGTGGGGCGACAGCCTGATATCTTGGATAAAACAGGCCTATTTATACTAAACTTATAACTATTATGCACCACCGGTTCCCTAGCCTCCCACGCAGTCGTTTTTAGGGGACTCGAATTACCGGGGAGGAGGTAATAAGAGTCTACTAAAAACAACTGCCAACCTCGTTCCCAGGGTCTCTCATCTTCCCGCCTCCCTGGAGCAGGAAGATGAGAGACCCTGGGAACGGGGTTGAACGACTGCGTGCGTGCGCGTGGGAGGCTACCGGTTCCCCTGAGGATCCACAGATGTGCGGGAATTTGAATATACAGGTCTCATAGGAATAGGGTTATAATAGGGGGCTTTTGTGCTACGCAGCCCCCAGAAAGAATAATTTTATAATTATTCAAAACCAATCTACAGTTTTTTACTAACCCTCGTTTCAATTCATCATCTTTTTCGATCTATTTTAGCTAACTCGCATTTTACCTGTCCTCGTTGAACCAAGAACGCTTTCTCAATCCTCGTCCAACCCAGCTACTACGTAATACCAGCTTCTTGTCTTACAGTTTTTCAACATATGGCCTCGATGGCTCTATCAAGCCCTCCACTGGACTCCCAATACACCAAAGGTAGATTCACTGGTAAGGTGGCCATCATAACTGGAGGAGCATCAGGGATCGGACGAGCTACTCTTCAAAGATTTTTGAACGATGGAGCAGCTGTAGCAGTGTTTGACATCAACGAATCGGCTGGCAATCAACTGCAGACTGACCTCACAACGGCTGGGTATAAAATCAAGTTTTATCCAGTAGATGTGTCCGTTAAAGAACAGTGTGTCAAAGCGGTGAAGAAAGTTGGTGAAGAACACGAAGGGAAAATTCATTTTCTGATAAATAACGCAGGCATTGGAGCTCCGTGTAAAGGTAAGACGGGTTGGACATAGGTCACACGTGAGGTCACCAATTGCAAAGCGATTAATATAAGAGTTTGTATGGCGTTAAAATTCAATAGAAAAATAGACAACAATTTCCCCTCGAAAACCTACAATAATTACAATTAAGTCTGAAAAAGCTCACTTAGTGTTTTGTTGTGTTTTTATGGCTACTCGGAGCTCACACAAGCCGTTTTGAGCGGTTCATCTCTCAGCGGCGGGTCACATCGACGGATTGGGAGGTTGCAATTTGACCCAACCTTAAGAAACTTAAGTCACGCTACACTTACATTGTCTATCAAATGTATTGCCTAATTCTTGCCGTCTGGTACATCTCCACCAGGAATACTATAAATTCGCTATACAGAACATACGCACCAAGCAGGAATATGAGCGACTACAACAGCGCAGAGTAAATTATTGAGTGCGTTATGTTTCATAATTTTGAGAAACTTACGTCACGCCACACATACAGTAGGCTCGATTTCCGCTGCTCCCTCGGGTCCGGCTTTCCTCCCCCAGAAGAGACTCTTCAGGGGACGGGGGGGGGGGGGGGGGGAGGAGGGGGGGTGAGCGCGGGCTCATTTTCCCGAGCAGCGGCTGGTAATCGAGCCTACACATACAGTGACCATTTAAGTATTATAAAAACATCGTGTGTGTACTCCGCCGGTGGCTATAAGTGTACCTGGTGATGTGGTCGATGCAATGGAAATCGCTAACGGCCACAGTTTTTAGCGTTTTCATAACAATGTCAGGGTATCCTAACTATTCTTGGTTTCTCAGGCCTGTGCTGCGAATCGCTTCCTCTATGACGTTGGCAATGGTGCTGGCCTGGAGAGCTTGAAAAGGTGGCTGTAAAGTTATAAATACCGGGGCCTCAGGATAAGGGAATCTTCTGCGCACAGTTATTTATCCTGTGCAGTCACTGCAGTGCTTGTGACATGACGGTCATTACATCACTCTATTTACGTTTTGCCCGGCTTCATTTTCTTGAGAGTTTGAATTAGCTTATACAAGAAACTAATGAGGTGGTAACTACACCGCAAGTACAGTTGGTAATTTTCTAATCGCGTTCTGTTTTATGGTAGGTTTGGACTCTGCAAAAAAGGACTGGGACAGAGTTTACGGTGTGAATGTGATTGGTTATTCCAACATGGTGCAAGCCTGTTATCCATTCATGAAGAAAGGTATGCAATACTCAGTATCAAGGTAAGTTATGGCTTGTTACTGATCTCATTTATCTCCTATTTGTGCTTATTTTGTCCAAAGATCTATGGGTGGTTTCCATTGCCGCCATGTTGGTGGACAAAACAAAAGAAAATTTGCTTACATACAGTTTGCATAAAAATGGCAGTTACCTCCCAGAGGAGAAAAATCTTATTGCTCCTGCCCACCAACATGGCCGCCATGACGTCACATGCAAACCATCAATTGCAATAAGGTCGGCATTAGGTAACATAGACAGCATAGGGTGTTGCAATAAACACTCAAACGAACATGTGACCTTGCTTGAGTAGGATGGGGGTGGGGGTTTGGGAAGGAAGGGGAGGGGAGGGGGAAGATTGAAGGAAGAAAAAGGGTGGTGTAGTGGAATCACGGGATTTTCCAATTTTCCGTGTCGGAGCATGAGGAGATGTTTTCGGTCGCGCTAAAGTCTTCGCGGCTGGCTTTTAATTATTAAATCGTTGTGTTACGGATGCAGTAGTCCCGGAAGTCAATTCTACAGTGGGTGGGAGGGGGGAGGGGGGGGGGGGAGGAAGAGTTACGAGAAGGGAGATGAGTTTAGAAAGGAAGGTAGGGGGAAGTTACTAACAGGTTAAAAAATTAAGTTTTTTATTTTTCTAACCTTTAAACTTTTAGCCTTGTAAAATAGTATTTTAAATCTCAAGCGAATATTATGGACACGGAACATTTTCTTATTGTTTTTGTAGCTGTAGCCTGGGAGTGCGCTGTTGTGAACATTAGTAGTGTCCAGGCCCACCGTGCTCAACCTTATCATTCAGGATGGACATACCAGGCCAGCAAAGGTGCTGTTACAATAATGACCAAGAGCATGGCACTGGATCTATCTGCAGATGGTATCAGAGTTAATTCCATTAGCCCCGGATACATCTGGACTGAGCGGGTACTTTGTACTTAGTTTTCTTATGTTGGTTTGTTGTTCGATTTTGGTCTTGTGTTATTACCTTTTATTTATTTAGTTTTTGAATTTAATTTTTACAGGAAGAAAATATTATGCGCGACAAAGAAAGTTGGCGGGCCTCCGTTGCAAAGCGTCAGATGAACCGACGCTTCGGTGAGCCTGCAGAGGTAGCAGCGGCTATCGCCTTCTTGTGCAGCAAAGATGCTTCATATATAACTGGCACAGAACTGGCAGTGGATGGAGGCTATTTGGCTTTGGGACCCGAATCACTTGGAAACGAGTCATCGAGTATGCATTAGATAGCGGCGGGCTACCTATGAGCATCAACCTATCTGTGACAAAACTGGGTGGAATAATTTTCTTATTCTCGTATTTACATGTATCATGTTTCTTATTTACAATCGTGCTATTTAATTATGACTTCCGTATTTGACGCAAAAGAAGTAAAGGATATATTTTTGATACATGTAATTGAGTGTCTAAATTTTCAAAATAAAAAGTTAAATTGATTATTCTCTTGCTTTATTTAATTGGTGTTGGCGTAAAACATTGCAATGTTCTTACGTGGCAGAACTATACGGGTAATAATCAGAGATTAGCGAGATGCGTTCGACCATTTGGGAAAAGGAAATAACATTAATGCCAGATATTTTTCACATGTTTATTAATTCGCAAAAACATGGTATCAATGTATAACCCAATTTTGATATTCATGTGTTTATAACTGATGGATATTCATTATTGGTGTACTTGCTTGTCGAATTTGACCTTCTCTTCGCGTTTGGTGTGCTAACTGTGCCTGCTCGTCGAATTCTGGACTGTGCTTCCTTGCCGTGTGGACCATTATCAGGTAAGTTGCGTTGGTTACCTTTGAAGTTAGAGTTACTGGCATTTGGAATCTTGCGAAAGCATTGCTAAACCTTATCGATGTTCATTTCCTTCGTTTCTAGCGGGAGTCGAGTTTCACGTTCTTGCATCTCTCCCGTCTGCACTTTAATAGGTCGGTATATTAACTAGTTACTAAAACACCGACAAAGTTAGTCGCTCAAAATGTTACAGTATATAGACTGTGTTAACCGCATATTATGTCATCATCTGTTTCTTGTTCAATTTTGAGAGCTAAGGTCTTAAAGATACATGACTCACGAAACCAACGCTGCCTTGCGCTGAATAAATCAAGAGACAAGTTGCGTAGTTTCAGCAAAATATCTGAAAATATAAAACAATTACTTTCGGAGATGTGTAGCTCGTCAAATAATTTACTTACCGAGTTGTGTAGCTCGGCAAATGGCCACGATTTGCGGTCACCAAAGCAAAAAGTTACCGAGTTGTGTAGCTTGGCAAATGGCCATGAGTTGTGGTCACCAAAGCAAAAAGTTACCGAGTTGTGTAGCTTGGCAAATGGCCATGAGTTGTGGTCACCAAAGCAAAAAGTTACCGAGTTGTGTAGCATGGCAAATGGCTATGAGTTGTGGCGAGAAAAGCGACATTCCTCGGTGAGTCTGTTGTTTAAGTCAGTTGTATATATAATGTACAGACCAATGTTTAACTACTGGCCTAATTTGCGTCTGTTATATAATATAATATACAGACCAAAGTTAGTGGTCTAAAATATCATAGTATATAGACTACGATAACAACATATCATTGTGCCGTTGCCTCATGCACCAAATTAAAGAGTAGCACATTTAGCAAAAGGACGACAGCTTTGCGTCAGCCATCCGGGTTTCAGCTGGCATCAAATGTAATTTACAGTACAAAGAAAAGTCCTACAAAACACTGCACCAAAAAATACAAAGGTTGCTTACCTGCAATTTACGAGTCATCTCGTGATGGTTCAGTTCGTGTTTGGTTTAAAATGCTAATAGCCTGCGAAAGTCGACCACGTTGATCCCCTCCCTTGTCAAAATATTAAATCACAGAGGACACGATCACAACGCAGTTTCATTGGTGGAAAGAAGAACGTTGCCACGGAAGACCAAGTCTCCCTCGCAGCCGTTCTGTGTCTCGTAACGCAACGAGAGGGAGAGTAAACGCAGCCAGTCTTATTATATACTGTTTTTCAACATATGGCCTCGATGGCTCTATCAAGCCCTCCTCTGGACTCCCAATACACCAAAGGTAGATTCGCTGGTAAGGTGTCCATCATAACTGGAGGAGCATCAGGGATCGGACGAGCTACTGTTCAAAGATTTTTGAACGATGGAGCAGCTGTAGCAGTGTTTGACATCAACGAATCGGCTGGCAATCAACTGCAGACTGACCTCACAGCGGCTGGGTATAATATCAAGTTTTATCCAGTTGATGTGTCCGTTAAAGAACAGTGTGACAAAGCGGTGAAGAAAGTTGGTGAAGAACACGAAGGCAAAATTCATTTTCTGATAAATAATGCAGGCATTGGAGCTCCGTGTAAAGGTAAGACGGGTTGGACAGGCTTACTGTACTTTGCGAAACGAAATGAAACGCGAAACGAAATGAAAATCTGTACTTTGCGAAATGGAAATCGTTGACATTATTTGACTCGCTATCAGTTCCGTTTACGAAATGCCAAAATATTCGGAAATTCGGATGGCGTGAGGAAGTTTGGCGTTTTTGTTGCCGCTACATTTCGCGATGATGTGAAATTGCTCGTTGAAGCGCGTAGAAGGGCACACTAGAGGGGGTATAGAATGGTAAAATGCGAGACCCGCCGAGACGCCGAGACCTTCGTTTAAAATTCGAGACCGAGACTTAACTACTTTTTCTAAATCCGAGCCCGAGACGTCGCGATGCATCACATGTATTTCACTGCCGAAAAGCATAGTGCGGCAATTTACGAGCAGAATTTATCCAAGCTTACATGTTTCACAGAAGCTGCAGAAGCGGTTGCGATGTTGAGCCGTTTTTCAAGATTATTGTTTGTTGTCAGTTTAGGACGGTTTATTCAGACTTCATTTTCGCTTGGTTTGCGAGACTCCGAGATCCAAATTTCAAAATGCGAGATTCCGAGACCCGCTTTATTTTTTCGAGCTCGAGATTCCGAGACTCCAGTTTGAGACGCCGAGATTTCGAGACCCGCCGAAAATTTGCCGAGACCCATTATTTTTCAAGGACCATTCTATACCCCTACTAGAAAGTCATCTTCGATTTACAAACATTACAACCTCCAACACAATAGTGAAATGCCTGAACGCTTCATAGGGCAATTTCACAATGACATCATCGCGAAATGTAGCAGCAAATTTGATTGCCTCGTTAAAGAAATGCTATACATTCGCATGCGTAAACCAACACTGAACGTGCAAACGGTTCCATCCGCGCCAAGGTGTTTGTTTAGGCCATTTATTTATTTATTTATTTATTTATTTATTTATTAATTTATTTATGCCTATCTTGAACCTTTCCTTATTTGCATGCTATTTAACTAGTCACGATGACCCCGAAACGTCGAGCAGCAATAAATCTTTCTTGGTTTTTTATATGCCCTTGCTTCAGCAAATCCCTGCTGATCAAATAATAAAAACTCGCTCTAAAAAAATAATTGCCAGCAGCCCTCCCAACACCCCTTCCCCTCCTTTCGAAAAGTTTAGGACGGTCTATCCTGAGCCAACGTCTGCGTTTCAAACTAACTGATCAGTGGTAATGAGATTATAACTGGAAGTATCTAAACAATATCTAACAATGCAGATCATGCGTGCAATAAAGCATATTATTGTTTTATGGTCATTACAAAACACACGCACATCCAAAACCGCAATCACTCGTCGAACAAATGCAAAATTGGCCGATTGCGTAAACAATTAAAGTATTTTTGATAGTCTCTACAGCTACATAGCCAACGGATAACGAGATTAAAACTGGAACTGTCTGTGACATTACATCTAACAATGCATATATTATATTATATATGTGAATAATCTGTTCTATGAAGCAAAACTACTTGACTCTACTGTACTGTGTCGTCAATCATTATAATCATTCAATGAGCAATCTCTTGCAGAATAAAAGCACTTGCACAACAAAATGTAACACTGTAGAACCTTTAAGGAATACTTTCCCTATTTAAAGCCAATTTGATGACCCAACTTTCGGAATATAGCTATTTCAATTAGCGTTGTTGGAACGTTTCTGGCCTTTTATACCATTCTATGGCAATGACAACCGCGCAATTGTGACCAAATTTTAAAGGATTTACAGCTATCCACATGACATTGTGGTCTTGTCGCGTAAGCTTGAGGCCTTAAAGTCCGACAACGTTATTTGAAATAGCTGTTTATAAGGTCTAAAAAGATACATGCTAGTTTTGTTGCTCCTGGCATCAGAGCCTGGAGTACCAAGACGAAGATGAAATTGTCCCTGAATGTTTGTCTACACGTCATTTTTTGCCGTAAGGTACTTGGTCACATTAAATGCCACACGATGAGCACTTTAAACATTACTTCGTACCATAAATTGAAAATCATTTTCTCATAGAGGTCTAAGATCTGTATTAACCCCGGGGGGAGGGGGGTACTCCCTTATATGGGCTATATAGGTATGTGGGGCGCCAAAGGGTATGGTTTTTCAGCCGCTTTGGTCATAAATAGGGTATCGATTTTAGCCATTTTGGTAATAAATTGGGTATCAATTTTTGCACTCTGAATTCGTTTTTTTGTTTGTTTGAAGAAGCTACTTCTTCATCATGATGTTTACAGCATCTGTGTACGTGCCGCAACGGCTTGTCATGCGCTCCGGTCACACGCTAGACTCCAGGGGTTCTTGAACTGGTTATAAATAGGGTATCAAATTTTTGCTCAGGTCATAAATAGGGTAGGGAAAATCGCAGATTTTGGTCATAAATAGGGTAAGGGTTTTGGGAAGCGGGCCGCACACCCCTATCCAATTTTTTTGGGAGTAGCCCCCCCGGGGTATTAACCATCTATGTTTTCAATGATTGTCCTGAAGGTTTAAAGTAGAGTTTTGTATAATTAAAGAGAGCAACGTAGAGAACAGCATACCGGTTATTCAAAGCATGAAGGACTGGAAGTGTTTACTATGCATTTAACTACGTTTTTTCCCCTCTAAAACCCGTGGGCAATTTGTCCAATATTTGCAATAAATGTCACGTGACGTGTCATGTACCTTCTATGAGCCAAATTCTCGCTTACTTATGTTCCTGTATTAGAAATAAACGACTTAATAGGCCTTATCACGGTTTTCGACGCCATTTTGACGAGTAGGCAAACAAGCTTGAAATAACAGTGTTTGTATGGAAATCCAAAGTCAAATAATTTTCATAAAACATCGCTTCTGAAAAATTCATGAATTGGAAACTTTTGGCATTAGGAAAAGGATTTTAAGAAAAAAATTGGAGGGATGTAGCAGTGCCAGAAAGCGTCCAGTTGTGTTTTGAACTTTCCATACATTTCCCTGTATTTTTTCCCCGCAAACTATTGTTAGTAGCAGTTCACGGCTGGTTCGCTATACAGGCAAATGTATGGAAAATTCAAAACACGACTGGACGCTTTCTGGGCACAGCTACATCACTCCAATTTTTTTTCTTAAAATCCTTTTCCTAGTGCCAAAAGTTTCCAGTTCATGAATTTTTCAGAAGCGATGTTTTATGAAAATTATTTGACACCGGATTTCCATACAAACACTGTTATTTCAAGCCTGTTTGCCTACTCGTCAAAATGGCATCGAAAACCGTGATAAGGCCTGTTAGGTAAAGCCCGTGACCTGGGTGAAAACTACCTGAGACCGAAAAATCAAACGGACAAGTGCAAAGACTCCCTTAATTTCAAATGGCCCTCTTTATTCTTACATCTTGGTCGATCTCCACCATTCCCTTCCAAAAGTAGGGAAGCCTACGTATAATGCAATCTTTCTTTACACAATAATATTTGGAAGCCTCCTGATTCCACATTGGTTCCATAGCCCGGGGGGGTACTTGGGTTAAGTTTTGCTGGGTATGTGCCGCTGGCCTCCCAGAGCCCCTGCCCCATTATAGGCTATTTTGTGGCCAGTTATAGACCCCATCTTAGTCACTTTTTTGGAAAATGTAATTTTCGCGATTCCAACTAAGTCACTTTCTATTTATGCATCTACTTTCAAGAACGGAATGTAATGCGAGGTGATTGTTACATTTAATAAACAACAACTTTCTGAACTTTTTAACTGAGACCATTTTGAATCTTTACTTAATAGAATCAGTTTCTCACCCCAAAAATCCAAAAATGTGCGACCCCATTCTAGTAACTCTATTGAAAATGCGACCCCATTCTAGTCAATCCAGTCGTGAAAATGCGACCCCATCCAGCGGCACATCCCCATTAGCCTCTTATAAGGAAGTAACCCCCCCGGGTTCCATAGTCACCCTTCCCTTGCTGTCTTTCTTGGGGTAACACTATCGCTCTTTATGAAGTATTGCAATGTCCTGTGGAATGCAGAGTACGCCACCTCTAGCAAATTCCTCTTTACATGTCCTGCACTTCTTAGCCGTGGTACAGTCTTTGGTGAATACAACATAAAAGTTGTTGTTGTTGTGCCATATTTCTGTGAACGCGAGAGGCTTCTGGAAGTCTATTTTACTGTCCGGTCTTCTTACTTCCTCTATGATCGGGGTGAGTTCCGCGTTATTCTGTCCTTTTCGCTTCTTCTTTTCCTTTGCCTTTTCACCCGCCCTTTTTGGAATGTTAGCACCGAGTATGTTGTGTGATTTGCCTTTTTTCTCATTAAAACCATCCTAGAACGTAGGAAGTGTTCCCATAGTATCCATCACGGCAAGAATGTGAGAACAAAGGCCTGCTGTACTTTGGGAATTGCGACATCTCCAAGTGGGGCTACCACCTTTGACCGTGACATTCACACAGTTGCCAAACTCTGTCACACAATACGCACCTTGCCCTAAATCCGGATTACTTTGTAATGAGAGACAATGATTTCTGCTTTGTGCCAAATTTGATTTAAAAATCCCGCGGCGACACTGGTAACCCCACAGTCCTCGACTGAAATCGACAGTCTCTTCGTAGTTTGAATTTGATTGGACGATGACATTAAGGACTTTATGTACGTGTCGCCGTTGCTGCTCGGGTGTCTTCTGTGACCAAGCAAACGAGGTAACGGAATAGGCTTGAAATTCAGGGGCCAACCAGTAATCCCCCATGCCGTAAATAGCTTTGACGTATTCCTGCTCTTGTTGTTGTATCACTTCAACCTCTAGAATTTCGTGAATCGTAGCCCGATCAGTCAACTGATTCTCCGCAGCTTCTTTGATGACGTTGTTGAGCGATTCCGTTCTTTAATTGTCCCACTTGTTTGGGAGTTTATCCAGGCTGGCAGCATTTCTTGTTGGTTTCAACATACAAAACTTTAAAGTCATCTTCATGGATCTGTGCCTCCCTTTCGTGGCTACAGTGGTTACCATCCATTATTTAAATTGCTAGGGCCAATGAGCCTCCTTGTTCGTTCACGTACAGTTCTTAAAGTTCTGTTTCGTTTTCACAATCGACTAGACCTTTGACTCGCTTTCCTCCAAACTTGCTTCCCAATATTTCCAGCTGAACTTTCTTTTGTTCACTCTCCGGGACATTTAGATCTTTGAGTTTCGTAATAATGTCACCTTAAGCGTGCTCAAAGCAGCGTAGGTGGATGTTTCGATAAGCAGGACCTTCAATGGGGTTAACTGGGCTCTCAAAGCCTTTCTCCAGGGCACACTCTCCATCCGTTCCGTACGTCAATGACTCTATTCCTTCCGACTTTAACGACCTTGCAAGGTACTCATAGTTGCGTGTTTCCTTGGAGACAGAGGTCATTGCTGCTCTCAGGGTTGTTGGGTGTTTATTTACGTTGTTTTTGTACACGAACATTGGATTAGGGAAGGTGACTGTTGTGAGGTAGAAGGGCCCCAATTTGTAGGTCATATCCACCCCAGCCACTGCACCTGGATGTAAACGAGGACGACAGAATCTTTTTTATCCACCCGACGCTGTATTTGGTGGCTGCAAACATGCTGACTGCTGCTCGAATCTCGCCATTATTATCTGATCTAGCACCCATACTCACATCACGGATAAATCTTCCGGCTTGTTGAAGTGACAACAACTTGGTTATGTCCGGTGACTTAGCTGGGCCAGTGCCTCTGGATTTCGTCCTGCCTTCAACTCGTCGAAGTTGATTGTACACTTGTTGCCTGTCCCTAGGAATGTTGGATGGAGACGATATTGGCACTACGCCCCCTGTTTCCTCTTGCATGTGACTAATAATCTCCTTAGCGCTCATCTTATCTCCCAATTCTCTCATTCTCTCTAGAACACTTGGTTTTGTTCTCACTTGGGTTTCTAAATGGCGCTTTTTGCTTTTTTTCGGTGGACAAGAGAGAGCAGCTTTGCTTCATCAGGGGTCATGTTCACGGTGTACTGTATAATGGCTAATCGCAAAAATTTCCCTTCGGGCTCGACCTTCGCTATCATACGACGAAAGTTCTTGTCATCACTTGGCCAACTGTACTGTCTTCTTATGACGAAGTGGTCATGGGTGGTCGAGACCTCACAACTGCTTTCTGTGTCAGGCTTGAAAATTTTGGTCATGATCATGGCACTGACCTTTCCCTGGCGATCTAGGAAGACCTCATAGTGTTCAGATGGACTCGAGCGAGCTCCATAGAAGACGTTTTCATCCACTGTTAGGTCTTTATAATGAACGGCCTCCAGATCCACGATAAAAATTGCACTTTCTGTTACGCCGGCGGGAACTCTTCTACACACTTTTTTTTCTGGAACGACCCCGCCAATGTATATTTCTAAGATTTCTTTTGCTGTCATGCCAGATTTTTTTATCTTCTGAAAACAGGAAAGCCATATCATATAAGACACCTAAAAATAAAACCGTATTAGATGTTAGCCTACCTACGTAAACGTTTCAACTGAGTTAAAGTGCACCTAACCCCCCAATTTTTTTTCGCTTAAATAAATCTTTGCACCTGTTTGAAACGCATTGAGCCTTTTTGCGCCTTTTTTCAACCAAATCTTGACTTTTTATAGGCTGTAAATGTTACGAAATCTAGCCATCATCTGTCCCATGACCGAGCTAGTAAGGGGCATGGGTCTATTCCTTACACGACGTCACAAACTGCTTTGCATACATTTTCACAAAGACTTAATACAATTCAAATCAGTTTGTTCAGTTTGTTTATTCATTTATTAACTCATCCGTCCGTCCGTCCGTTCGTTCGTTCGTTCATTCATTTATTCATTCATTCGTTCCTTCGCTCACTCACTCACTCACTCACTCACTCACTCACTCACTCACTCACTCACTCACCCACTCACTCACTCACTCACTCACTCACTCACTCACTCACTCAATCACTCAATCAATCACTCACTCACTCACTCACTCACTCACTCACTCACTCACTCACTCACTCACTCACTCAATCACTCACTCACTCACTCACTCACTCACTCACTCATGATCACTCACTCACTCACTCACTCACTCACTCACTCACTCACTCACTCACTCACTCACTCACTCACTCACTCACTCACTCACTCACTCACTCATGATCACTCACTCACTCACTCACTCACTCACTCACTCACTCACTCACTCACTCACTCACTCACTCACTCACTCACTCACTCACTCACTCACTCACTCACTCACTCACTCACTCGCTCGCTCGCTCCTGGTTCTGTCATGCCTGCCGGCATACATTCCTAAGTTCAGTCATGTATGCATGTATTCATTTATCCACCTTCACGGGTATATTACGAACTCACAATATGACCAGCTCCTAATTGGCTTGATAGGTCAGTTGGTAAAGCACTGCATCGGGATCACAGAGGTCAGGGTTTCGAATCCAGTTCAAGCGTGGATTTTTTTCAGGTTTTCTTTTCGCAACTGCTTAAGTTGCGTACAAACTGTGAGGATCTTTCTTCTATTTGATCTTTCATCCGCAGTTCAAAATATATATTACATATATTCATATTTAGTTTGAATAAGTTTACAAGAAACTAATGGGGTGGTAACTACAAAGCAAGTACAGTTGGTAATTCCCTAATCGCGTTCTGTTTTATGGCAGGTTTAGACTCTGCAAAACAGGACTGGGACAGAGTTTATGGTGTAAATGTGATTGGTTATTCCAACATGGTGCAAGCCTGTTATCCATTCATGAAGAAAGGTATGGTTTAATATCATGGCAAAGTATGGATTGTTACTGATCTCATTTATCTCCTATTTGTAGGTATTCTGTCGAAAGATCTATTGCAATAATCGCTCAAACCAACATGCGACCCTGCTCGAGTAGGATGGGGGTGGGGGAGGGGGGAGGGGGGAGGTAAAGGGGTGGATTGAAGGAAGAGAGAGAGTTGTGTAATGAAATCATGGGATTTTCCAATTTTCCGCGTCGGAGCATGAGGAGATGTTAGAAAACGCTTGGTCGCGTCCGAGTTCGAAGTTCTGAATTGTACCGTAATAGTCTCGTTTATGATTAAATCGTCGTGTTACGGATGCAGTAGTCCCGGAAGTCAATTCTACAGTGGGTTGGAG
Source organism: Pavona decussata (assembly GCF_977016875.1). NCBI lineage: Eukaryota > Metazoa > Cnidaria > Anthozoa > Scleractinia > Agariciidae > Pavona > Pavona decussata. Next base: position 1,444,348 of record NW_028145513.1, on the reverse strand, counting down.
GGGGAGAAAGAAAGGGAGAGTTAGGAGAAAGGAGAGGAGTGTAGAAAAGAAAGTAGAGGGGAAGTAGCTTAGCAGTCGTAGAGGGAACTAGGGAACACAAATTTTCATTTAAAGTGGAAAATTGAGTGTTGACCACATGCAGTTGCAAAAGTACACGTTAACATGAAAGAACATTTTAAAATACCCTTTTACAAGGGTAAGAGTTTTTAATTTTTTTAACTTTCCACCTTTTTAGCCTCGTGAAATAGTATTTAAATCTCAAGCGAATATTATGGGCATGGAACATTTTCTTGTTTTTGTAGCTGCAGCCTGGGAGTGCGCTGTTGTGAACATTAGTAGTGTCCAGGCCCACCGTGCTCAACCTTATCATTCAGGATGGACATACCAGGCCAGCAAAGGTGCTGTTACAATAATGACCAAGAGCATGGCACTGGATCTTTCTGCAGATGGTATCAGAGTTAATTCCATTAGCCCCGGATACATCTGGACTGAGCGGGTACTTTGTACTTAGTTTTCTTATGTTGGTTTGTTGTTTGAATTTGGTCTTATGTTATTACCTTTTATTTATTTAGTTTTCGATTTTGATTTGATTTTACAGGAAGAAAATATTATGCGCGACAAAGAAAGTTGGCGGGCCTCCGTTGCAAAGCGTCAGATGAACCGGCGCTTCGGTGAGCCTGCAGAGGTAGCAGCGGCTATCGCCTTCTTGTGCAGCAAAGATGCTTCATATATAACTGGTACAGAACTGGCGGTGGATGGAGGCTATTTGGCTTTGGGACCCGAATCACTTGGAAACGAGTCATCGTCAGAGACGCATTAGATAGCGGCGGGCTACCTATGATCATCAACCCCTCTACGATAATACTGAGTGGAATAATTTTCTTATTCTAAAGAAGTCTCCACGATCTTCTGAAAGCTTGCTTAATTAATTTAGTATTTACATGTATCATGTTTCTTATTTTGAATGGTCTACAATCGTGCTATTTAAATGTCTTCCGCATTTGACGCGAAAGTGAGTAAAGGGTATAATTTGACACATGTATCTAAAGTTTCAAAATAAAAAGTTAAATTGATTATTCTCTTGCTTTATTTAATTGGTGTTGGCGTAAAAAATTGCAACGTTTGTAAGTGGCAGAACTATATAAATGTCGGTTAGATCCTGGGACATTTAAAATTGAGTAAAAATGTTCGGCCGGGTGAAAGAAGTGGAACGTGTGCACGATCTTCGGAGGTTCTCAACTTTTTCCGTTTCGACTGGTCAGCCAGGAACAGAAATCACCATTCCTTGCACAAAATCTCCATTTTCATTTTCTCAGCTACAAAATTTTCTTGATCTGCCAATATGAATCATCCTTTCAGTTAATACGAAAGATTTCCACAATTTTATACCGATAATTTTGAATGAATAGAAAGCGCTCCCGGTGTTGTTTACCATGATAATTACATGGTACAATCGGGATTCCGGTTTAAAAATTACATGGTACGCTTCTTTCCCATTGGAACTTTTCTGTAATAGGCTCCTTTCGAAATACTACAATTCAACTTGATATTGAGGTGCAGAGGACACAAACAACAGAAATGAATAAACATGATTATCGAATTTCCTTTGTTCGTGTCTCAAGCTGCATTTTAATAAATCGAAAGGAGCCTATCATGGATCTCGGTTAAAGTGATAAATTTTTTTCTCCTCTTTTTGGGCTTTCCAATTGATCCTTTTGCATTTTGGACTTTCGTTCATCGTACGTAAACCTTTATTCTAATTATCGCCCTCCCTTGATTTTAATCAGTGACGCCCTTCGGCGTAGTTTCCTTGATTTATAATTATTCATACCGAGCTACAGCTTTTACTAACCCTCGTTTCAATTCATCGTCTTCTTCGATCTATTTTAACTAACTCGCGTTTTACCAGTCCTCGTTTAGACCGTTCAAAGTCCCCCTATTTTTCCGTAGGATTCTCGAGACTGGTACGCTTCGGTGGAGTTGCCGCCATCTTGGTAACAGCGAGCGCGATTTGGGGAGAGTGTCTAAACTACCTAGGGGAGCCGGAGTAGGGTTTAGTTGAGTCGGGGAGGGGAGCGAAAAAAAAAGGGAGACTGTAACAGCTTCTCACAGTCCCACTCCCTCCCCCTCGGTAGTTTAGACACTCTCCCCCAGATCGTGCTCGCGCAAGATGGCATCAGCTCCATCGAAGCCTACTAGTCCTGAGTATCCCACGGAAAGATAAGAGGACTGTGAACAGTCTAGTCCTCGTTGAAACCGCGAACGCTTTCCCAATCCCCCGTCACCAATCCTCGTCCAGTAAATCTTATCCAGTCCAACCCAGCCTAGTCTCCCTTGCAGCCGTTCTGTGTTTCGTCACGCAACGAGAGGGAGACTAAACGCAGCCAGTCTTATTACATACAGTTTTTCAACATATGGCCTCGATGGCTCTATCAAGCCCTCCACTGGACTCCCAATACACCAAAGATAGATTCGCTGGTAAAGTGGCCATCATAACTGGAGGAGCATCAGGGATCGGACGAGCTACTCTTCAAAGATTTTTGAACGATGGAGCAGCTGTAGCAGTGTTTGACATCAACGAATCCGCTGGCAATCAACTGCAGACTGACCTCACAGCGGCTGGGTATAATATCAAGTTTTATTCAGTAGATGTGTCCGTTAAAGAACAATGTATCAAAGCGGTGAAGAAAGTTGGTGAAGAACACGAAGGGAAAATTAATTTTCTGATAAATAATGCAGGCATTGGAGCTCCGTGTAAAGGTAAGACGGGTTGGACATAGGTCACCAAAGCGTATCATAGTTCATTATGGCGTTAAAATTCGGTCGCAAATATAATTAGGCAACAATTTCCCCTCGAAAACCTACAATAATTACAATAAAGCCTGAAAAAGCTCACCTAGTGTTTTGTTGTGTTTTTATGGCTGCTCGGAGCTCCCGAAAGCTGTTTTGAGCGGCTCGTCTTTCAGCGGCTGGTCACGTCAAATTGTACCAAGTGATTGGAAGATTTTGACCCGTCCTTCGAAATTCGCTTTTAAGAAACTTACGTCATGCTGCACTTACATTGTCTATAAAATGTATTGTCTATTCTTGCCGTCTGGTACATCTCCACCACGAATGCTACAAATTCACCATACAGAATATACGCACCAAGCAAGAATATGAGCGACTACAAAACTTGAATGTGTTGTGTTTCACAATTTTGAGAACCTTATGTCACGCTACACATACAGTAAACCTTATTTCCTAAGTAGATATTCGTTACCTAAACGGTTGCTCATGAAATATAGAAACATCGTGTGTGTTCTCCGCTTGTGGCTGTTAGTGTACCTAGTGATGTGGTCGACGTAATGGAAATCGTTAACGGCCACAGTTTTTTGCGTTTTCATAACAATGTCAGGGTATCCTAACTATTCTTGGTTTCCTAAGGCCTGTGCTGCGAATCGCTTCCTCTATGACGTTGGCAATGTTGCTGGCCTGGAGAGCTTGGAAAGGTGGCTGTAGAGTTATAAATACCGGGGCCTCAGGGTAAGGGCGTAAAGTGGCCGTGTGTGAGATGTAAGGGGTCTTCTCTGGCACAGTTATTTATCCTGTGCAGTCACTGCAGTGCTAGTGACATAGCTTGACATGACGAACGTTGCATTCTATTTATTTTTGCCCAGCTTCATTTTCTTGAGAGTTTGATTAGCTTACAAGAAACTAATGGGGTGGTAACCACAACGCAAGTACAGTTGGTAATTCTCTAATTGCGTTATGTTTTATGGCAGGTTTGGACTCTGCAAAAAAGGACTGGGACAGAGTTTATGGTGTGAATGTTATTGGTTATTCCAACATGGTGCAAGCCTGTTATCCATTCATGAAGAAAGGTATGCTTTACTATCATGGTAAGGTCTTCTATTTGTATTTATTTTGACCAAAGCTCTATTGCAATAATCGCTCAAACCAACATGCGACCCTACTTGAGTAGGATGGGCGTGGGGGAGGAGGGGGGGGGGGGTAGGTGAAGGGGTGGATTGAAGGAAGAGAGAGGGTTGTGTAAACGAAATCATGGGATTTTCCAATTTTCCGCGTCTGAGCATGAGGAGATGTTATACAACGATTGGTCGCGTTGGAGTTCGAAGTTCAGAATTGTACTGTAATAGTCTTGTTTATGATAAAATCGTTGTGTTACGGATGCAGTAGTCCTAGAAGTCAGTTCTACAGGGGGGGGGGGGGGGGGCAGGAAGTGTTAGGAGAAGAGAGAGGGGTAGCGAATATTATGGACACGGAACATTTTCTTATTGTTTTTGTAGCTGCAGCCTGGGAGTGCGCTGTTGTGAACATTAGTAGTGTCCAGGCCCACCGTGCTCAACCTTATCATTCAGGATGGACATACCAGGCCAGCAAAGGTGCTGTTACAATAATGACCAAGAGCATGGCACTGGATCTTTCTGCAGATGGTATCAGAGTTAATTCCATTAGCCCCGGATACATCTGGACTGAGCTCGTAATTCATTGCTTTTTCAATTTCTTTGTTTTTTTTTATGTTGGTTTGTTGTTTGATTTTGGTCATGTGTTTTTACGTTTTCAATTTGATTTGATTTTACAGGCAGAAAAAGTTATTATGCGCGATAGAGAAAGTTGTGAGCCCTCCGTTGCAAAGCGTCAGATGAACCGGCGCTTCGGCGAGCCTGCAGAGGTAGCAGCGGCTATCGCCTTCTTGTGCAGCAAAGATGCTTCATATATAACTGGCACAGAATTGGCGGTGGATGGAGGCCTTTTGGCTTTGGGACCCGAATCACTTGGAAACGAGTCATCGTCAGAGACGCATTAGATAGCGGCGGGCTACCTATGATTATCAACCCATTTACCATAAAACTGACTGGAATAATTCGTCTTATTATAAAGAAGTCTTTACGATTTTCTGAAAGCTTGCTTACGTAACCTAAAGAAACATTTCCGTCGAAGTTTGCTTCTTTCCTCGATCCTCGCTTCTGGTGCTCATTCAAAATGCTGTATTTTTGCCGTTATATCCTTAATAGACTGGCTTGGATGTGGGAAAACTTAGCTTTCAGTGAACATAAACTAAATTCAATGTTATCGTATGCCGTGTACCATTTCTAACTTGTTTTCACTCGCGAGGGTTTCATATTTATGGTGTTTACATTGATCCCATATCCCGAGACCCTTGTATCCCCTACTGCACCACAACTAGACTACAATACAGTCGTTTTTTTCTCTGGAGATTCACGTAGGGAGACGTAAAACGCATATAAAGAAGGAACTTCCGAGGCACAAAGTCCCTCTTTTCTTTTCCTTTGTCTTCAGACTTTCCCTGCAAAGACTGCGTTGATACCACTTACAATTTATAACGTAAAAAATGCGGACTGTTTAGCAGTTTATCTAACGTCCCCTCTTGAAAAAACAACATTCTGAAAAGCACAATAGCAAACAACCGTGATTAACTGGCCATTGAACACAGTCAACATGGTTCTATAGTTAACACTAACTGGCGATATTTTGAAAGGAAATCAGGGAGGAGCCAAAATGGGTGTACTCATGTCAACCTCGTTCCCAGGGTCCTCTCCTACTGGGGCCGAGTAGGAGAGGACCCTGGGAACGAGATTGTATTTATGAAGCAAGCGTTTCCGTTGGGTTTTGTGCGTTTTGCGCTGATTAAAGGCGCAGATATTGCGACGCTGTCGTCCCAATGATCCGCGCGGTCCAAAAGCGAAAAACGCACGAAACCGACCACAAAATCGCAACGGAAACACTTGGTACGCAGGCAAAAATGGGTGCCATGCAAGAGACTATGAGGTAAGAGAGCGAATCCCCCATGCATGCCCCTCTTCCTATGAAAATTTTTTTCAATCTATTTTTGTTTGCGTTGCTATTTCAATGTCGACATCTTATTGGTCAGTTAGAGTGACGTCATTTAATTTTAAACTCAATGGCGGATTATAATTTCCCAAAATAGCATGGCGCGAACTAAAAAAAGATTGAAAATAATTATCATGGGGCACAGGGATTCGCTCTCTTACCTCATAGTCTCTTGGTGCCATGCCATGAAAGGTACACACGCATAAATTATTACTTATGATGCAATGATGGAGTTAATTATCCAAACTGAAAAATAAAACCATCTCGGAGTCACGCCCCTGTCGTGGTCACGTTAGTGGAGTTCTGCAGTCCAGGGAACAACAAATTCTCCAGTTACACTCTAGCTACTATGGCGACTCTCTTGAGGCAAACGTTGCTTCTTGTTTTATTCGTTTCATTGCTGTCTTCAGCATTCGCTGAACATGTTGCTGATAAGGACAAAATCGACTGTTATCCTGAAAAGGGAAACCAAACTCTTTGCGAGTCTCGCGGATGTACATGGGAGGAAACGAGTGCAGAGGTACTAAATTTAATTTTATATTTACATTACGAAGAGTCCGGACTGCCTCACGTGTGACATTTCGGAGGGTAGACTTACATTAATTCGTCAAACTACACTAAAGCAAAAGATTTAAGATTTTTTAATGACTGTCGTATCCTTGAGCTCGTTTTTCGATTGTGAATTTCGCGTTTTCGTCTGGATCATGGTTGAGTGCACCTCCGAAGGTTTGACGAAGTTTATTGTTTAACTCTACAGTTGTTCAGGCTTGCAAACTACGTGTTCCGCTGTCAGAATGCCATACTGAGAAAAATTGCATTCGGTGTAACTTCTTACCCATCTGACAAGAAATTAAAACCTAAGGAAGACTGCTTGTGAGCTTGATAATTGTGAAAGATTTTAAAGATATTTTATGTACGTGGCACCTTCGGGTCATTGTCGGGTCGCCGACTCCAAAGGTGCATTTCGTGACAATCACGAGCGAACAAGCTTATGTCATGTGGTTCATATTACTTAACATCCCAAATCAACTTAGCTTGATCTTTTCAGTTATAGATTATTCTTTCATTCACCAGCTTTCATGACTTTGAAAGCTCAAAGAATATAAACATTGTTGAAATGAAAAGACAACAACCCTGGCTTTCAGTTTTGCGACAAGTGTGTCAAACGTGTCAGGAAAAAAAATGTACAGTAAGGAAGGATCAGTTCAAGGGAAGTCTGAAAAAGAATAATTGAGCGGATTCGCATTAACTGGAGAGTTTTTCGCTCTATATTTGACGATATATCTCGTGCTGTTTTTCGTGCCCATTATAAATCTTTTGTTTCATTTCCAGACTTACATCAACACTTGACAACAAAGTGACAGGTTGAAGTGAATTGTAGATATAGAATCAACAGAAATTGAAAAGAGATTGACGGCAATTTTTTTAGTTGTGTCAATTCCATTATCGATCGAATGCTTCAAAGATGCTACACGCCATCTTATTTTCCTTTAAACCTCCATTGTGTTCGCAGCAGTATTTGAGGTATTCGTGAAACAAATTTGTTAGTGGCTACTGAGGAACATTTTCAGAAATGTACAGACAGTAACAAAAAGAACGGAAACAGGCTAGGAAGAAAGGAGAAGAAATACATGAATAAAAAAAAGACAGACAGACAGAAAGAGAGATAGAAAAAAAAGACAAGCAGACAGAAATAAGGCAGGCAGGCGGGACGTAATTATCCTTTTTTTAATTTTTATTTTGTTCTGTAAACAATGCATTTTGTTCACATAGTAACACTGCCTATAAATATGGTCATTGTGCGATAAATATTCGTCGTCCGTTGTCAATAGCGATCCTGCGATATACGTAATTTGTGTATCGGGAGAAAAATGGCAAAATAAAGATTGTCCTTAGCTTTTCTACAATAAATTCGTGCTTTGTTATCAATGTGTTGAATAATAAAACAATTATCCTGCTCAATCTTGCGGGATATCCCTGGTTTTAGCCAACTCGGCCTACGGCCTCGTTAGCTAACGTGATATTCCGCGCGATTTGTTAATTATTGGTGTCACAGAAATTCTTTTGCTATTTTTGTTTATAGGGCGTCCCATCGTGCTTCTTTCCAAAATCATACAGCGGTGGATACAAGATGGAAGGCGACGTGAGAGTTTCAAAGCTAGGTGTCCAAGCCACACTGAAACGACGCTCATCTGCAACAACCATATATGGACAGGATATTGATGAACTCACGCTTGACGTTGAGTTTCAGACAGATGACCGCGTCAGATTTAAGGTAGAATGTGAAAGCAAAATACTAATTAAAACTTTTGAATGCAGAGGACCACACGACGCACAAATAAACTGTTCTGAATACGTTTCGTTGCCGGATCTCTTGTAGTAGAAATGCACGTGCCAGACTTCACTTTACGTGTTTTAAAGTTTTGAAATACTTTGCTTGTAGAAGCGTGCTTGATAACCTAATTTATCATCCCATTGGAGAAAGCTACTTCCTCTTTAGATCAAAACAGAAAATGCTGAAGTCCAGAGTAAAGCCTTCATCTCTAACAACCCAACTATCCACCCTCCAGCGCCCCTCTCTCATAAATGACAGAAACACAAATTGTAATTAAAAATTTCTTTAAGTCTCAAACATACAAATGATTACGCCATCAAACATGGTTTTCTTTTGTTAAAATTAAACTTGCGCTTTAGTGGTGAGAAGGTTAGTGAAGATAGTTGCTTTTGTGTAACAAAATGTTGAAAAAATAGCGCTTTGCTCAAAATTGATAAGACCTCTCATTAGTATTAAGCGCCCTTTCTAATAAGTCCTTCTGTCTTGAGACCTGAGATTAAAAAAGCTCCCCCTCCTAACCTCCCCCCCCCCCCTAAACACAAACACACGGTAAGATGGGGTGGAGACACTTTTTAGATTTTAGAGTAAAACAGTCCCAGCCGTTTATAAGCTCTGTTCTTCGTCGGCAATGGAAAGGAATACGATAAGTATGCGCGCAAAGGCAAAACATATGCGGGGAACAAATCCTTTGTAGTAGATGATTTGGTGGCTTTCATGAACTCCGCATCCTCAAGTTGTGGCTTCACATGGTTGTATATGATAATGTAAAGAGAAATTTACCTTTTGGTCATCCATATTTTTTCGGCAGCTTTATGACGCAAAGAATAAAAGATACGAAGTCCCAGTCGAGATGCCAACAGCGACCACAAAGGCTTCCAACCCCAAGTACACAGTTGAGACCAAATCCAATCCTTTCTCTCTGCAAATTAAACGAAAAGAAACCGGCGCTGTACTGTAAGTAGATACTGTTCACGTGGATCAAGTATGGAGCCTTGACTCTCAGCAGGCCATTGCGTTACGTGGAAATCCCCAGAGCGTTTTTCACTTATCTACTCCCAATATTAATTTTAGCGGTTTACCGTCTCTAAATTGTTTACCGTTCCGGGTGTGTTAAAACCAATTTGTGGTTGTTTCCCCGCTGGACTTTCAAAGGTAAAAATACCCCACCCCCTACCCCCCTCGCGACAGTAACCCGCGTGCAGGTCCGTAGTTCACAGCTCGCAAAAGCATCTGATAATATATATTTATTCTCAGGTGGGACTCTTCTATTGGTGTGTTCATTTTTGAGGACCAGTTTATCCAAATCTCGACCCAGCCTCCCTCTTCATTTGTGTACGGTTTTGGTGAACAGGAACATAAATCGTTCAAACACAACTTATCAGCCTGGGAGGTGCTGCCTATCTTTTCAAGAGATCAGTTTCCTTTCGTAAGTAGCGTAACATTTCAGCAACTGCATGGAGACGTAGTCTAGAAAGAGACGTACAATGAATGTTGTGCCGCTAGCACTAATGACATAAATGATGGATCAGAGAATTAACGCTGCAGTGTATGTTGTAGTGCTAAGTGAAGCCAAAAGTTTCCTACTGCACGTTAGCCCTAATAAGGAAATGGGATACTGTATACGACGCAAAGGTAAAGATCTTTGCATTCGTCTGGCTTGGTAGCTTTGTCGGTGGAGCAACGGATGATCAAATCCAGAGGTCCTGGGTTCGATTTCCGTCGTGGTTAATAATCTTTTTCTTTCCTCGTGCGATGTCCCATTTCCTTACTAGGGCTAATGCTCAGTAGTGAAATTCATAGGTTCACTTAGCACTACAACATACACTGCGGAGTTATTCTGTGATCTATTTTTCGAAAGAGACGTAGTTCAAGGAAAGACAAGACAAGATGATTTATTTAACTCAGCTCAGTTTTACATGACATAGGTTGAATTTCACAAAGGCAACTAAAACAGAGTTCAACTGAGGAAAGTAAAATTATAACAACAAAATAGAGAGCGAGTTGGGATCATCCAAATAGCAGTAATCAAGCTGAATCATCTGTGTTTAGTAATAAATGCCTCTTATACTGAACTGTAGCTTTTTGTCACCACTCCTCCTTTATGTGATTGCATTTAATCGTCAAATATTTAATACTACCCTGCGAGTAGATTCCTCGTGTTTCATTCCACCGGTGTAGGAAGGATGGAATATATAGGATACGTTTCAGCACACCGTGGGGTCACGGCATAACGGCGACGAGAAAGTGAAACAGCAAAGCAATGGCTCTGCAAGTGCATTGACAATTTTGGTGCATTCTTTGAGAAATCAACAAACTCGAACGTTTTAGTCTCTGTCTAAAGCTTGAACACCAATGCCACTAGATATTTTTTCTGGATAATTTGGCCACATTGTGCAAGTCGTGTGAGTTGAAATAATCACGGTAGATAGATACTTTATTTGCATCACTAAGTAGATCAGATAATGTATTTCTAAGTGACTTTTATTCAGCGTTGTCGTCGTGGCTACGTAAAGTTCCTATTTTGCAAGCGGACGACAACACGTGGGACTAAATTTGTTCTGCCATTTTCATTACACAGCCATTTTATCGTTCAGATCACTTAGACTAAGCACAAATTCATAACATTAGATAATGGCCATGCGCACTTTGCGTTTGAAAAACTGGTACAGAACATGTGGTTACAAGGCTGGCGTAACCTGGTCTAATGTCTCTTTTCTGTGTGTTTATTTCTGGGCGAGGCTCAGTTTTGGTTTGCTCACCATAGCAATGGTAGTGAGTTTGATAGTTACCTTTCTTGTGGTTTCTGGAAACAGTCTCTGTATCCGGGACATGAAATTCGCAGCAACTGCCTGATATCTTTTTCTTTGAGCGGTTTACGTATATTTTGTTATTTTTTAACGGGCTCAAAGTTTTACATCAAATACTTAATAATTACTGTTTGATGAATGTTTACAGAGTGGAGGAAATTTGTACGGGCATCATCCTTTCTATACTTGTATGGAAAACGATGGAAAAGCACATGGAGTTTTTCTTATGAATAGTAATGCGATGGGTAAGTGCAAGAACGCCTCCTTGTGAATTCCCAGCTGAACCCTGTCGAGAGTTTCTCAAAACCTCCGACATATCCGAGGGCCAAGATTCATTTCGCGAATATTTTTTTTTATCGATTTCAACCATTTTTAGCACAAGATGACCCAATGTCTCATTCATTATAATGACAATTGGCACTTTGCTTTCAAAATAATATACATCAGTAAAAATTGAATTATCACGAGCACTTTGCGCACAAGGTTTTCTTTTACGTGCTACGGAAATAAATATTTTTCCGGAGCTTTGAGATACGAGGTTTTGTTTGGGTAATTGCGCAAAACGGTTGCAAGTCGTCCATATTATTCGCTTCTAGTGTCATCAATGCTTTGCGGTAAATTTCTACACAAACGTTGGTGTGGGTAACCCACGACGAAGGTGGGCTTCAATACAGAAATAAATCGTCTTTGAGAAATAAAACTAAGGTTTTGACTTGAGGGATCAGCAGGGTCCACCGTAGAAGGGCTAATGTTATATTCCTGGCCCCAGTTGTTCAAAGGGCGGATAATTTTATCCACTGGATAGTTCGCTATCCGGCAGATAAAATATGTGCAAGATTTTCCCGATAGTCCTATAATTTGTGAATAGAGTAGAAGCATATGTCAAATTTAAGAATGGGATTGTGTGGGAAAACTTGGCAAAAGCATTGGTTGGAGTACATTTGCTCCGCTGGATAGCGACTTATCCAGTGGATATAAAGTTATCCGCTCTACGAACAACTGGGGCCTGATGTATAGTGGTAAAATGTTTCATACCGTCTTGTTATTGCCTTTCCTTACAGATATCGCCCTGCAGCCCAAGCCAGCTATAACGTATCGCACAATTGGAGGGATTCTTGATTTCTACCTATTCCTCGGCCCCTCCCCTGAAGAAGTTGTGATGCAATATACTGAGGTATCCAGAGCCTGGATCGTTTATTTTTATATCCGTTTTACACTTTCACAATTTAAGAGTGGTTTGTTACCATAAAGGCGTTTTGATTTCCGAAAGGAATTATAAGCGCGTCTTAGTTTTTGATTTGTCAGTTTTGTTTTTTCATGTTTTTTGCTGTGCTGATAAGCAGCTCAAAACAAAATCTCGTTCAACGGACCGTTGAACGACGTGATCTCGTCAACACAACAAGGCAAATCAGTGCACGCAGTTTTTATTTTTCCCCCGAATCAAAATAACCCCCTCTCCCCAAATCAATCGTTTCCTGGCCCAAGCTTGCTACGTCCGCTGCTGTTTTGTGCGCTTTTCGCTTTTAGACCGCGCAGATAATTTCCGTACGGTCAAACAGCGAAAAGCACCCAAAACGCTGCAGAAATACTTGCTAGGAAAGCTAGGATTTCCTTTGTTTACTTCAAGTTCAGATTAGCTGACAGCCTAACATCTATTTGTCATATGGCAGATGTAAGAACTTGAGATTTGTGGCAGTGACTTGGAAACGAAACCAATCAAACGATCAATTCGAAGACATACTTCCTTCTTGTCCTTTTTCAGGCTATCGGCCGTACATTTTTGCCGCCATATTGGTCATTAGGATTCCAGCTATCTCGCTGGGGATATAACAAGATTGAGACAGTGAAGAGCCTGGTGGATAACATGCGCAAACACAATCTGCCCCAGGTTGGTTGTTGTAATTTTTATTACCATCTTACTAAAGAGGTATTTGAATTCTTTGTACTATCCACGAGAATTTTAGCATTCTTAAAGGAAGAACAATTTTGTAGACGCGGCAAATTAACCTGCCCCACAAACACTATAAAAAGACACCATGTACATGACTGGAAAGCTTTTTCCCGTCTAATGTGTAGCCTTCCTCTCCAGTATTAAATTCCAGTGTATGTAACTGATCTAGCAGTGTCATCATGCCAATACTATCTTGGGCATTACTTTCCTTTCCAAAAGGGTGCGAAATAATATGTGTGTCCTTTTAAAAATTTTAAATGTAGAACAACACGAATTTCAAGATTACTAATACTAGAACAGGACCCACCAAATCACAAAATAGATGGTGGTTTCTGCCTGCACCCCCTTCCACAACCTCAAAAGATAGTGTCTTTATTCCATAGCCGCCTGTCTATCAAACAGTAAAAAGTGATCGTGAGATTTAAACTTCATTGTTTATCTTACGATGCTGACTCTTGCTAGCTGAATATTTCTGAATAATATTTTGTCGGTAATGTTCATTAGATAGGTGGTGTCTTCGATAACCCCCTATCCCAGAAAATGTGGTCCTCTTCGAACAAACTTATTATGACTAGTTCCCTAAGACAATGATGAAGTTTACCTGTTCATTAAATTTTCTTCTTATCTTATAGGATGTACAGTTTGGCGACATTGACTACATGATACGACAGAAAGACTTCACATATGATCCTGTTAACTTCAAGGGTTTACCTGAATTTGTTCGCTCAATCAAGAAGGATGGATTACGTTATGTTATCATACTGGTTTGTGTTCTTACTGGTGTCTAAATTTTATTCTTGCATCCACGAAACGAGTTTGCGATGAGAGAATGCCACCACGGAATATACGTTCTCCACAAACCAGCCCTCGTTATTACTTAAAATTACTTAAAATCTAAACTGAGTGGACTTCTTTCCCCACAGGCAAAATTAACCTAAAATTTGCTTTTTGGTGCCGAGTATTAAACAAGCAAGTAATTGAGCGACGCTGTTGGCATTTCGCGACAAAGCGACCAAACAAGACTGAGTATATAATCCAAACTGATCTCTAGGCCCCGTTCAGACTGGGTGTCCGCGGGTCCGGTTATAAGGCGCAAATAAGGACGATTGGGGAAACGGTTGCTCCTTATTAGGTACCAAGCAGTTTGAACAACTTCCTTCTCACTCAGACCCGGGCACACGGCCCTGACATGAGTACCTAGTCTTGACTGAACAGGGCCTAAAACTGGTTTCGTTTATAAAGTTTGCAGTTAGGTTCCAGCTGGTCTCTCAATCAAATGACAAAAAGTGTTAATGGGAATTTCAGTGCATTCGACAGAGTGGCTCTTCTTTCCTCTGCTTCCAGGTCGAATTGGAATTTGGAAATGTTGGTTTTTGTGGAGGGAGGAAAACCGGAGTACCCGGAGAAAAGCCCTTGGAGCAGGGACGAGAACCACCAACAAACTCAACCCACATATGACGCCGAGTCCGGAAATCGAACCCGGACCACATTGGTGGGAGGCAAGTGCTCTCACCACTGCGCCATCCCTGCTCCCCTCTGCTGTTCTGTTGTACTCAGCCACAAAGAAAGCTAATGTCATCTTGTATAGAGATATCTATTATGATTTATCGAATTGACATGCCTTTATTTATTTTCTTTAACTTAGGACCCCGCCATTGGAGTAAACGATTCGAATTATCGTCCCCATGACTGGGGAAATACCTTAAATGTGTTCATTAAAGATGGTGACACTGGAGAGAATCTTTTTGGAAAGGTAACGTTTCCTGAAGTATTGTCAAAAACAAATGAATGTTGTGCCCTGTTGTTGTAACATTCATTTGTACCCTTTGCATTCACATTGCCGCAATTACCACCATAACTGATCCGCGACTTACTCCCTCTGGCCTCGTTGTTCGGTCGGTAGAACAACGGACGATCAAAGCCGGAGGTCGTGGTTTTGATTCCTGCAAAAGTCGGAGATTTTTTTCTTTGCCTCGTGCGATCTCCCATTTCCGTACTAAGGTAAACGCTCAGTGGGAAATTCATGAGTTAACTTTAGCACTTTAACTTGCACTTACACTTAATTCTCTGTTTGTCAAAAGTACTCGAGGGGAGAAGAGAAAACATCGCGTCCGTCCTCAAATCTAGCTTTCAGTGGCACTTTATTTTTAATTGCGTAACAGGTTTTTCTGGTTTGTTTAAGGTGTGGCCAACATACGAAAACGTGACAGTGAACAACAGCTTGCCGTGGGACGAACAAACAAAGGTCTGTAACTTTGGCGTCTTTTTTGTTGAAGAAATAACTGTTGATCTCCTTGTAACTGGACGCTAAGTTTCTATTTCATGACACCAAAAGCGGAAGTGACTTTCCAACTGCGCAAAAACAACTTGGAATCAGTGATATTGAACGCGCTGTTACGTTTGTCGCAGCTTTATAGATCGATGAATTAATAACCGCTAGGCTTCTCAGTCTATTTTCCAGTGGCTTGGCAGAGTTTTTTATCGTTAATTTATGTGGTTCTCCTGTTTGATTTCAGCTGTACCGTCAATACGCCACTTTTCCAGATTTTTTCCATCCAAACATCAAGAAATACTGGGGTGAACTTATCAAGGACTTTCACAAAATCATTGAATTTGACGGATTGTGGATCGTAAGTACAATTAAGAGCTGCTATACTTCCTTTACTATAAACCTCTCAAACGTTTATTTAGGCTGCTAACGTTCAAGATTCTTTAAATCTATCACAATTAAATAAGTGTCTGAACATAGGTTGTTCAGATCTAGTGGCATGTTCGCGAAGCTGAAAAGCTAAAGAACGATCTGTTTCGCCAATATAATGTTGCCCAAACCCAGGACATGTTAATCTGTAAATGATTGACATTAGCTTTCTGCAAAAAAGGAACTGGCTTCTTGTTGGAACAATAATGAGAAAGCTTGGAAGTAGAATAATGTGTTACAAACTGAACATTATCATTAAACAACCTATTTCTTGATAGATTTGTTAATCAGGGTTTCACCTCTGCGACCAAGAACAACCTATGTTCAGACACTTATTTAATTAGTTAGTTTTTTCGGCTTGTATGATTCCACCAATTGTTCTATTGAAGTCAATTTTAATGACCATATTTACCAGGCAGTTGACAATAACTGTGAAATAATAGATCGTAATGACAATTGGTCACAGCTTGGTTTTCTAGAAGCTTCCTACATAAAGAACTTGAAGCTTACGATTAATGAAGGCCTTAGAGCCTCCTGAGAATTAGACTTTTCTAATAACTGTATTCATTGTGTACCATATGTTAATTATCTTAGGTATAAATACCGCTAGTGTAACATCCTTGTGAAACGACATGATTATGACCCTGGAATAGTGTTGAAAAATTGTGTCTTCTTCATTGAATCTTGCATAACTGCAAAACTTAATTCTGCGATGATTGCTATTCTCAGACTCGCCTTTTTCCTTTAATCTATGTCACCTTTAATTTACAGGACATGAATGAACCGGCAAACTTTGTGACGGGAAGTGTGAGTGGGTGCAGCAAAAACAAGTGGGACTACCCTCCGTACAAACCTCGTAAGCAATTTATTTCAATTTGTAACAAGCCGTAAAAGTTTCAATCTGTCCAAAACGCTGAAAATTTGAAGGCAGGGGTTGCATGGCCGATATCGGTGCCAAATATTCGATACCAATGTTTCCTTGAAAAATATCGATACTTGCGACAAATATCGGCTGTTTCGATCCCTTTCGATACTGCTCACATGACCCCACTATTTTTCGTCAAAATCCAATAGGCGAATCCTTGCTGACGTCATTGCTTACATTTTTCTTCATTAGCGTATGACTTAACTCATAGAAACCGTGGCCATATATATGAACTAAATGCAAAAGTTGTAAGAGCTGATTAAGTTGAGCAATTTGTGCAATTTTCAGCTCTTTGCAAGCAATATTGAAGGAAATATCGGCCATCAAAAACTGCGAAATTGCTGGGTGGCAAAAAAGTTAATGAGCCATACATTCTCTGTAAAATTTCGAGTTTTTAAAATAGAATCTCTCCGAAACTGAAACTGTTATGCCCTTTCAATATTCAGAGTTTTTAATTTTATTAGCGTCATCAGATAGTGATAAGCATATGTTAATGAGGCAAAAAGTGTAAACAAGGATTCGCCTATTGCCGGTTTTCACTGTCACGCCATTGCCGTGTGCGTGGAAAAAAAATGAAACCATTCCATGAATGAAGTCAAGAAATTGACATGTTATAGATGATAAGTAAATAAGAAACCTGTCCAAGTGTCAGGTCTGTGCGGTATTCCGTATTCGAGTTATTTGACAAAATGTTTCTCACAAATTTATAGAGCGTAGTATGGAGACGCCATGTTGGTGTCCCTCTGAGGGACAGAAACATGGCGGCCGGAAATAGGAAAAAACATCTGGCGTTCACTTTTGCCAGAAAAGAGGTTTGTTTTCCCTTGTGAATTTTCGAATGTTAGGATAAATATTTCTCCTCAAACTTAAATTGTTTAGAATGCCGAAAATCACCCGAAGAGGCATTTTTAAGAAATGGAACAGCTCTGTCACGGCCGTCCTCTTGATGTCACGCACGATAAAAACTCGGAAATTAAAACTGTTATATTTTCAAAAGGAAGTAAGACATCGAGCTAAGAAATTGTGAAAATACATATTTTTAGGTAATCTTTCCTTGAATGAAGGTAAAAATTTTGTAGGCCTCCCGGTTTTGAATTCTAGAATTTGGTGACGTCAAGTGAAAACCAAGAATATTTTACCGTTGTTGCACCGTGCTCGAAGGAAGTATCACAACAATTAAAGTCACTGGTGCTATTGTTTTGTTGTTTGTTTGATGTTTACCGTCCATAAAGAGTCTTTTTGAGCGTAGTTGACAACATCACAGAAAAGTATTGGATGATAACGCCACAGTATCGGTAACAATATCGAAAATTTTGGTCACAAATATCGAAAAAATTCCAAATATCGGTAACTACCATATTTGTATCGGATCGATTAAAAAAAGTGGTATCGACTCGTTTTCTTATTCACGTCAACGTTAACATGGTGATACACCTCCCATCGCGCGGCCGATAAATCAGTAGCACCCAACGAGGACGTGGACGAAGAGTAATTTTTTCAGCCTTTAAATCAACTAAACATTACATTCTTGTTCTTGCAGGGATCAACGGGAACGTCATGGCTGATAAGACGTTGTGTATGAACGCACAGCAGACCAATAATATACATTACAATGTACATAGTTTGTACGGCTGGAGCCAGACACTTGTAACATTTGAGTAAGTGCAGTAGGCGCTAAAGGTTTAGGTCACACTATTATATGGAGTGAGTCTGACTACACTCAGCATATGAACGCGCAAGTGCCTATGTTGATGAAAAGGACCCAGGTTACACTATAATAGACTCAGTTTCCTCTCTGCATTTAACTCGCAACAGAGTAGTCAAATGCAGCAAGCAATGTACACAGAGTGCTTTCCATTTGCCAGAACTGACAGCCAGATCGACGAGTCTGTAAATCAAATGCGTCATTTTGAAGGGATGGTGCTGCAAAATCTTGAAAAAATAATCGCTCCTAAAATAGTTATCGCTATTTTGAAGAAACTTGAACGACTAGCATAAAACTTATTCTTAAAATTGGTGCAATCGGTATACGAACTGACCGGTGTGGCCGCTCCAAATGGAACGCACCCACAGTCTCTACGGCAAGTCAAAATTGAGAGGCGATTGAGGTGGGAAAGAAATGTCTGGAGTTTGAAGTCAGACAGAAATCCTGGGCTTCTGCATGTAATAGGTTATCATGCTTTAGTCCCTTTTTCGCAGAGTCATACAGAGGTTGAATGTGGATGCTGGTTATGGCACGCTCTTTGTTCTCTTCTTTCTTTGTTTTTTACTGGTTATTTTCGGAAGTTTTGTATCACTAAAATTATTTCAAAGTGTCGGCGGTTAACCCCTCCCCAGTAGCTGATTTTTGTTACTTTTTAAACTGTTTTAGGGCAGCAAGGAATACCACAGGTAAACGAAGTCTCGTGATTACAAGATCAACTTTTGCTAGCAGCGGCAAATATGCCGGACACTGGCTGGGAGACAACAAAGCATCATGGGACCAACTTCATCCGTCAATCATTGGTAAATGCAAATTTTTATACCTTTTCCTTCTTAAAATCTTTTACTTACTGTTTCTTTTTAAAACCTGACAAAGGACGTGGTGTTGTGGTCCTGGATCTAGCAGATTACGATCAAGGCATCTTAAAAATCATGAATGATCCCACCAGATTCAAAGTTGTTTTAATATTTTTGTTTCTTTTAGGCATGCTTGAGTTCAACCTCTTTGGAATTCCTTACGTAAGTAATTTTTGTTTATTATTTGCTGATGTGATATTTTTTATGTAAACATTTGATTGAATAGAGAGGAACCGTCAAGGAATATAGTTCCTAGTGGACAGCAAATCGATTGACTCGTTTCGCTCTTTCGCGCTAAATCCGATGACGTTGTACAACAGGGTTACGTTAGCATTGATCGCTTTAAGTTTCTTATTACGTCTTTGGTCACCGGCGAAACAACACTCTCGATATGGAAAGGCTAAGTAAACTTAAGTGAATCTATGTCAAAACCAAATTTTTGTGGCCTGTCGAGGGTCGTATTCACCGGTTTTCGTTGAATTTCTTCTTCCCCTTCTCAAGTGTTTCGTCAAAGCCACTCATCCAAAGTTATCTTCATTTTTTTTAGAATGGAGCAGACGTTTGTGGTTTCTTTGATCATCCGACGAGTGAGATGTGTCTTCGGTGGACACAGCTTGGAGCGTTTTATCCTTTCTTCAGAAATCATAATGGATTTGGAAACAAGGTACAAAAGCTCTCTTTTCAGAGATTACATAAACTCGTATGGATCATGATGATGCATTTTGCGGTTGATTTGATAGAAAAAAAAAAAAGAAACTGTGCACATCTTGCGCTTCACTAAAACATTAAAACCTTCACGTACAGGGTTGGTGGTTGAAGGCCAAGTTGGTCCCTGCTTTATTATCGTTTTATTCCAGTCCTCAGACATGGAACTTTGCTTCACAGTCAGTCTCTCTCTACCCAGATTGATATAATTTATAAATGGGTACGGTCGAGGAGGTGCTGGGGGTAACCTTACGCTGGACTAGCATCCCCTCCAGGGGGAGTGATGATCACGCTACAGAAACCAGGCCATCTAAGGGTACTGGTCATAATAAGTGTGATCGAAGAGAACCCACCTTGCCTGGGGTTGGGGGGTTATCGAAGACACCACCGATCTCACGAACATTATCGACCAAAATTTTATTGGCTTTAAAATTTGAGTTGACACATAAATTTTCTGCTAGCGCAAGAGTCAGCATTGCTAGATAAACAATAAAAGTGAGATTTGAATCTTTTTATTATCATTTTTATTACTGGGTAGCCAGGTGGCAATGCAACAAAGACATCATCTTTTGAGGTTGAGGAAGGTGGGGTGGAGGGGTGGGGGGGGGGGGGGGGTGCAGGCAGAGAGAGCAACCTAGCCTCGAACCACCTATCCAACGATCTTTCGATCGAAAATCCGAATTGCAGACCACTACACCGCCATTACAACAAAGCATAGCCCATAAAAAAAAAACTCTCTCTCTGTTCATTTGATTTGTCAGGCTCAAGATCCTACGGCTTTTGGTAATGAATTTGCAAACAATGCCCGTAAAGTGTTGCAGACACGTTACAGATTATTGCCGTACCTGTACACACTGTTCTACAAAGCAAAGCTGGACGGCTCCACAGTGGTCAGGCCTCTGATGCACGAGTAAGTGGCCACGTGACCAGACCGGTCACACTAAAAAATTCATAAAATCGAAGACACTCGACTCAAAATAAACCGAAGACACACGATTTCTAAGGCCTGGGTCAAACGTCGAACTTTAAATGAGACGAACTAAATTGCAATTTGGGTCGACCCAAATGGGTAAAGTTCGACCGTTTGAGTGAAACGTCCAATATACTTGTTCGTCGAACCAAATTCAGAGCAGCAAAAACGAATTCTGTTTTCCAGCGTGTTTGTAACTTACTACAATTTTTTTCCATTATGTTCTCGTGCTCGTCTTGTCCCGCCTCGACTAGCTTTGTGGCTATTTGCGGGACAAGCCCCTTACGTTATCCGAATTTATAAAACAAATTGTTGTTGTTGTTGTTGTTGTTGTTGAATATTTTGGTCAGCGGGATTTATTTTGCCTGAAAATCCATGACCTCTGCGACACTGGTGCAGTGCTCAACCAGCTGAGCTGATAATATTATGAATTCGTAATATACCCGTCAAGTTGAAGAGAAGAAGAAATGTTTGTAGTGAAAGTTTGACTTTAGGGTGTGGAAGAGCCTGCTGGAATCTCACTTATTACTTAAATATTCACTTATTACTTAAACATTCGGCCATTTGTCAACTCGCAGTTAATTTTATTCTCAGTTACCAGCTAACCCTTTAAGCCCCAAAATGGCCATGCATTTTTTTCCTTGGTTTTCTCCATAAACATCAAAACATTTTTTATTTAGTGATCATTTTCTTTATTCTCGTGACCTTAATATTTGGTCAAGGAGTGATAGTGTATGGGGAATTTAAATTCTGGTCAAAATTGGAGCTTATAGAGTTAACCTCGATCCACGTCCTCATGCCTTTGTTTTATTTATTTATTTATTTATTTATTTTTCATCCCCTCAGATGATTATACCTCAACTACTGTGATATGCGATTTGTCTTGTACAGTCAAACTAAAATGCTGTGTAAATGTCAGGCTTTAGCAAAACAATATTTTTATTGACAGGTTCCCAGATGACAAAGTCACGTGGGATGTTGATCGGCAGTTCCTCTGGGGTCGAAGTTTGCTTATTTCACCGGTTTTAGATCAGGTAACAAAGGAAAGACATACCATTCCTTTTTTAATTGAATATCTTTAAGTCAATTGGAGGGCTGAGAGCACTGGCTGATTTTTTGTTTTGTTCAAGAGTGCGTGAGCTTTTGCCGGTGACTTTTAATTTATGCCCTATTTACGTGGTCGGGGTGGTTACCAAGTAAAGAAGGTAAAGAAGAAGTATTGTCGGTCTTTGGCAGCTGAATGCCCGGCCACCGCCATCTTTTTTTTTTGTCCTATGACCTTCTGAGCGAAGGTAGTTTACATGGTGCTAGGATCGTCCTCCCTCCATGTAAACAAGAACGTTGTTCTGTGTTTCTTTCGCCCCAAGGCATCTGTTGTTTCGATTCTTTGTTTGCTTTTCTTTCGCTGACTCGTCTTTCTCGAAAACTAAGCTTATATCAGCACAAAACACAGAACGATGATCTCTGACTAAATTGAAGGCGGATAAGCAACTTAGAAATAATTTCATCCTTTTCGTAATCTTTGTAGGGTAATACGAGTGTTGAGGCGTACTTTCCAGATGCTCGCTGGTATGACTATTACACGGTAAGCAGTTAATCATTGATTACTGTCGAGTGATAAAATGAAAAACCACTTGGGTTTCTCTTTAAACATAATCGTCATCATCATCATCATCATCATCATCATCATCATTGATCATCGTCATCATTATGATTACCATTATCATTATTATTATCTCTAAATAATACCTTTTATAAATATATCCTACCAGGTTCTGAGATACAATATATAGAATACTAACGTTAGTCTGCTTGCAGGGTAAGGAGATAAACACTCGTAAGAGTCACGTGACATTAGACGCACCACTCGATCACATTCCTCTCCATGTTCAAGGCGGCCACGTTATTCCCATTCAGGAGCCCGCCAACAACACAGCTTTCAGGTAATTTTTACAGCTAGAACCACTTTTATGACCAAAAGAAATGTACTGAGACTTTACCCTTTCTTTTGTAGCCGTAAGAAGCCAATGGGTCTGATCGTGGCGCTCGGAAAAGGTGGAAAAGCTGAAGGAGAACTTTTCTGGGATGACGGAGAATCCATCGGTAAGATACTTTCTCGTAGTTCTTGTTTATCCATTATCCTAATGTTGGCGCACACAATAATTTGTTTTAGGGTTAGAGTTAGGTTTCATTCAAGACTAAAAAATCACAAGCGAAAGCTTTTCAAATAGGGAAGGTGCCTAACGACAGGAACTAAACTGACTGTTCCCTCTAGACCATACCTTAAGTGTATAATATTACAAGTCCACGATGATTTTAATTAGGTGTGAGGCTTTGTACTTCTGTTAACGGTGATGTTATTTCCTTCCTTTAGGCACTGTGGAAAACGATGAATACCTGCTTATAAAGTTTTCCTCTGATGGGGTGCGCAAGATTTCCTTAATATTGGCGTCACAGTGATGGCCTTTTTAACTTTTTGAGAATGTAACGGTGGATGATTGTTAGATTGACAATGATATTGTCAGATTTTTTGCCTTTGTTTTAGTTTGTTTTCTATTACTCTAGAAGACTACTCAGCACGCCACTTCCCTCCCTTCCCCTCCCTCTCCTCTCCTCCACTCTATTCTGCTCTAATCGATTCAAATTCACATTGCCTTACCTTATTTAAATATCAGTCGAGTTGATAGCCTGCGAACGCAGACTGTATTTCCGGCTGTCGCTTCTTACGTCTGCGTTCGCAGGTTATCGAACTGAACGATTATTAAATTCAATATTTTATATTGAATACAGTCATATTCAGTTTAAGCACTTTTTGGTCTGTCTCAGGACATGCCTGATATGCTCATGCCATTTTCAATTTACTATACCCTTACCTTTAAGCATGTTTATAATTTGTTCTCTATGTAGCGCGTAGACATTACAACTGAAAAAATTGCAAAGCAACTTTATAACTTTGCCTTTTTATTGAACATTCTTCAGCATTTACTCGAAACAGATTATTTTAAAACCCTCACGACCTTGATGATGACATATTGATTCTGAAATGGTTTAAAGCATTTGTTCTTTCCTCTTTTAGACCGGGTTAAAATTCTCTCTCGAGAAGAATGGTTACTCTGCCTCGGATCTTCCTAAGTGGGGCTTTGTCACAGTTTTTGGACTACAGGTAGAGGGTATCGCGTCCCTGGATATCGATGGAGAAGATATGAAATGTAATGCCATCTTTGACAAAGACAATAAGGTGATGAAAACATTACGGAGAAATAATACAGTAGTGTTATTATTGGTAACAGTTTCCTCCAATAAAATTTTATGGATCTTGTGGTCATGCTCTAATGTAAGTTTTGTTGTTGTTGTTAGTTTAAGTAACTGAAAAGCTTTCAACTGAAACCGCAGTGTAATCTATTAGAATGACTCCATTCTGCTTTTATTTGCAGGTCTTGAAAATCACTGATCTGTCGCTTAAAATCAAAGAAGCCCACGAGTTTAAATGGACCGAGACCCATCCTAAGGGGACTGGAAACAAAATGCATCTCTCTGCCATCATTGGCTGGATTCTGCCGCTGATCATCAGTTTCGTATTCACCAAGTAGTGATTTATATCAAATCTTAAAGTCTTGCCATCAGTTTGTCTAGTCTAGAGCTGTGTTTGCTTGAGGTGATACTTTTAGAAGGCCCTGTATGCTCTGAGAGTAAGAACGTGGCTCAGCAGTATAGAAATATTCTATTTACTGTTGTTTTGTTTGAAACGTATTCGTACAAAGTAACGTGAAACGTGTATGATGGAACAAAATACAGCCTTGTTAATTTGTTACGTTAGAAACAACCAAGACTGAACTGACAGGAAAACCTTTGACAGGAAGCCATTTTCATCAGTGATCGCATCATTTGACTTCACTCACTATCTGTTAGGCAAATTTAAAGTTTGCAATATCAGTGGGGAGCAGATAACAGTAGCTCTAATTGGCATCAGAAAGCAAATGTCTTAAAGGGGAAGTATCACGAGAATTTGATGTCATTTGAAAACCCAAAAACGTTTGTCTGTCAACAGAAACAAGAAAATAATTGTCTAGTTTTGTTATAAATTATCACCCCAGTGAAACAAAACTGTCGATTAGTGCTTCTAATCAGAGACAGAGTAGGTCGGAATGGATTGAAACTTGAAAAATGTTAGGCTAATTCTTTTCAAGTTCTCGCAGTTTGTTTCCAAAATGAGCTAGAAAAGGTCAAGAGATGTTCCTTTCAAGAATTGAGTTGATTCCTTTCCTTTCGCTGTTCTAGAATTATTTTGTAGCTAAGTTGAGGTCTTATTTCACCGTTTTAAAGAAGAGGTCAAAAGCACCATGATACTTCCCTTTTAAGGATCCGGTAGTTTTAGTCAAATGACAGCTAACGAAAATGCCCTGTTGAACTCAATCAGTACAGTCTAAGCGTATAAACTTTGCTTTCGAGCGGTTTTCAATTGAGTGTTGAAAGTAGTGTCTCAATTGCTTTGGTTTTGATTGACGCGTTCCGTCGATTGATCGAAAAAACTCGCGCCACTTTCCTGATCAGTTAGAAGTAAAATCAGTGGTCATTTGCTTGTGCTTGATTCGAGTTCTGATTGGTTCATTGCCGGCGTTGATTGCGTGTATTGCGATTGATTAGAATCAGTGGTTACTTTGGTTGGTTAGTTAAGAACCATTCTGACTTGTGCCTAAAAGTAAACTCGGCAACAGTTTGATTTAATTAATTAAGATGCCTTGTATGTCTAATTTGTATAAGCACTATGATATTTTACGTAGGGCAATAAACTTTTATTTCCTCGCCTTAATAAAATGTTTCTATTTTTGTACTTTTGGGTGCAAGGATCCCAACGTCTCGCAATTGTTAAAATCTGCCCTCCCCCTCCCCCCCCCCCCCGTTAGCTTTACCGAGTTAAATCCGTTTTACATCGACTGGTCAAGATTGAAGTGGACTGATAACTCGTCAGAGACGGGTAACTTGTCCTCGAAATCTGCAAAATTACTGAAATTAAACGGATAAAAAGGCAAAGACAAGTTCTCTGCCTGAAATTATAACAGTGTAGTGTTCACAATGACAACCTATCTGGTATGAAAACATAGTTACAGTACCGGAGAAACCTGTTTGTTGAACATTAGATACCGAGGGGAGCGCGCGGGTTGTGTTTGAAGTCATTTTGTCTGTGGTTATTGTCGTTTTTTTTTTTTCACGGGCACAGCAATAAGCAACAACAACGTAAGCGATAGTCCCTTGTCGAGAAGACGTATTCAACCAATGGCAATAGAGCAAGGGCTAACGGTCCCAGTCAGTTTCAACAAAACAACCACAACAGTATACGTACTACCCGTTATTTGGTTTTTTTTTAAAATAGAAATTGCTTAGTTTCTGCACGGTTTTCTCCCAGGCCTTCACCATGTTCACGGTCAATTCGTTTCGGTGATGTATCAGAGACAAAGGGCTCGAACGGTTTTGACCAAGACAAAAGACAGAGAGAGCCCCATGAACTGGGCGATGTATACGACTTGTATACACACACAAAAAGTCACTCTGGGGTACATATATGCAGACGAACTTTGAGTTTTCGCATTCCTTTGTGGAGGTACACAGATTGTTCAAACTCCCTTAATCCCCCTCCCAACCCCGCCATAACACACCCAGATAAGACTCGTTTGAAAACGAGTCAAAAAATTACAACAAAGTTACTGTAAATTTATTTTTTTATTTTTCAATCTAAACATGATGACTTTATATTTGTGTATCTGAACGATTTCCCGACTTCGTGAATAGAAAAATAATCTAATGCATGCTGCTCGTCGGAAGAACCGAACGGAAATCTTAAATGTTTTTAGGTACATCCTTTCAACAAAGAATTAATTGAAGTTATTATTTTTCCCAATAACTAGTGCTAGTGCTCCGGACAATCGATATCCTACCACAGAACATCAGAGACAACTGAAGGGTAAGTAATACATCGCCTTGCTTCTATTTTCTGGATTACAACTTTGTTTTGACGCGCTGTCCCCTTAAATGGCCCAATTTTGTCCGCTTCTTTATCAACCGATAACTGTATTAGCCGACAAAAAGGCCTCATACAGAGGTGGAGCCAGAACTTGATGTGAAATGTCGGCCCGCGGGCCCAGAACGAAAACTTTTCACATAGAATGAAAAAACAACAAACAAGCGAACAAAACTAATATAACCCTTCCTGACTGATTTTCTTTGAGAGTGGGGTGGGGCTCACGGACCGCTCCCCTACAGCCACCACTTATGGGCATGAAGAACACATCGTCTAATGAGAAACGTTTAACCGATAATTGCAGTTCTCAACTATAAGTTTCTCCTTATACAATAATATATCGATTTAAAGTCAAAGTTTCTTAAGAACGCCGAAAAAAATGTATTTTGTTGGTTGTCTCCTGGTCTCTGTGATTGAGTCAAAATACTTGTTCTTTTTTTCTTTTTCCAATCAGCTGCTGTATGAAGCCAATCATCTTTTTATTTGGTTGAACCGGTTTCCATGCTTCAGTATGAGACACGAAATTAACTAACAGCTGAGAACAGGGCCCAACAGGAGACAAGCGTTTTGTTTTTCTGCTGCCCAATTACCAGCTGGGTGTTTTGTACAGATTTCAATACTTCACTTTCAATCATGAACTTATGTAACAGATGAGAACAGGATCGAGCCACAGACCCTTAAATTGAAAGTCTAACCCACTACATTAGAAATACAATGGCTAGTCAATTAGTCGGTGACAATTGAAGACCATTTTTGGGCTGCGTGAGAGGCTAACTGTCCTATGGAGAATTTTAGGTCATTTTTGCTTCAATTTGTTCACAAAACATTGCCCCGTATTTTTTGCCTGTTTTCCTTGGAAAAAGCTCTTGGTAAAACGATTGCGAAGGATTGTAAGAGAAAATAATTGCCGCTATCCACGAAATTTTTACCGAAAAGATGGTCTTGATGCGGAAGAAAAATACGGTACAATGTTTTAGGGGTTCCTTTTTCTAGGGGAGGAGAGGGGGAGGGGGGACTTTTCTCGACATAGGAGGGTTTTCCTTTCAGTCATCCAATTGCAAAGTTCGTTGAATTAATTCAAACTAACTTTCGTACTCAGTGGTCAGCCCAAAGACTCTGCTTACGAGATTGAGTGAAAAAAACACTAAGCTTTATCTGGCGTAAAGAAGGCATGGCACCAGGGGAGCAGCTGCTGCTCCGATAAAATCACCGTCTTTTTCCTTTTTCTTGGGCTTTCTCGCGATTTCCTCCCCGCGCCTAGCGGCAATTCTCTGCTCTTGGTCTTCTTCCAAAGCTTTCATTTTGTTGTAAATGTCAATGCCCAGGTGAAACATGCAAAACAAGAAACAAACGCCAGCTGCAATGAGGAAAAGGGTGCGTGCGCCTGCGGCATCTATGATAACACCGCTGATTCCTGAGCCCAGGGCCATCCCTATGCCCCAGTAGCTTCCGTGCAGAATACTTTGAACCATAGGTGTTGCTTCTATAAGGAGAGAAGAAACAAGAACATATTAGTAAAAAATAGTTCATGTTATGATACTTTTCTATTTTTAACAAGAAATGGGAGGCAGGGGAGGAGTAGGTGGAACGAATGATGTAGACGTCATCTTTTTCGAGGTTAGTGTTGTGTACAGGTACTTTTGTTTGCGTCTGTGTTTTTCTATTTTGCCGGGCTTTTCCTTAACCCTTTGAGCCCCAGCTAAGAGCGTTCTCAGTTTAGCCATTCATGTCCACAAAGATTGGAAGCCATTGTTGAAACGATGACCATGTCATATCATTACGGTACGGCGGTTGGTCGGTGACTGAGTCTGCCTGTGTGGCAGTCAGTCGGTCAATCGGTTTGTCTCGCACTCGAATCTGTCTGTCTGTTTGTCTAGCACTCGAATCTCTTCACAGTGGCCAAATTACCTTGTCAACTCTGTTGATAAAACCAAACATTTTATTTGTTGATCTGTCTGCTGTGTATCTCTCTGTATCTCTGTCAATCAATCAGTCAGTCAGTCAGTCTGACGTGTGTTTTTCTGTACAGGTATCTCTGTCAATCATTTCAGTCAGTCAGTCAGTCTGTCTGTGTGATTTTCTGTCAATCATTCAGTCTGTCATTTTGTCTCTCTGACAATTGCAGTTCATTCTGTCGGTCTATATGTTACTATGTTCCTACCTGGTGGTGCATTCACATAAACAGCAGCAATCGACCACACTCCTCCATATGTGATCCCTTGAACCAACTCCATTGGAATCACAAACCAGGCATCATTCAGGTAGGTGTACATGAGGTATCTAGTTGTGTAACATGCGAAGGCCAGGCAGATCATACCCTGCTGACCAATGGCTTTCACCAAGTGTCCAGACAGGAAGTACGTCACCACTTCTGCCAGAGAGTAGATCAGCAGGATGATACTGAAAAGCACAGGAGTCCCACCAAGATCCTGTAGGTACCAAAACAGGAACGAATAGTGAAGGCTGTGGAAGAAGCCGAACGCGAACAGGGTAACCAGGAACACGCCATTTCTGAAGTTCTTGAATAGCTTCATCGCGTCCAGGAATTCGTAGGTCACGTTCTCCTCGCCAAGAGGCCGATCAAACGTGACAAACAGTGACACCCAAACCGTGGCACCAATAGCAATTTCAAACAAGTAGAAGCACGGTAAATAATTGATGGTGTCTGTGTGGAGACAGTCAGTCGTCAGAGACACCCACACTGCGACAAGGATTGCGGCGAGACTGAGACCAAGCGAGCCAAATAACCGTTGCTTGCCATATTCGCTGTCAGTCTCCACTAGAGATTGTACAATGGCGCTATCTGCCATCATTGGCGTCGGTGTTGTGATAATCTCGGTTAAAATCACAATTAGGATCAGACAACGAAAAATCCAGGTGTTGAATTTTACGCGAAAATCATCATTTGGCTTGGGGCTCTCGGTGATTTGTCCTAATTTCTCGTACGGCTTCATCACATCAGGTTTCTTCTTTCTTATTACTTCCCTTGTTGGATCTTCCATGATGATAGATGCACGTTTGATTTTGTCGTTATTCTCCTGTGAAGAGGCTTCAGCTTGGTGTCCATCGTTAAATAACAGATCATCGCGATGTACTTCTCCGCTTTTCTCTTTTGAAGGGGAACTAGCACCAGTATCACTTAGCTGAATTAATCTGTCTGTTCTTGATTTCATATTTGCATTTGTATACTCCGCATTTGCATCGTGATCATTCAATTGTGAAAATGGCGCTTTCGCGATATTTCCAATATCTTTCCTTGATTTCACGTTGTTAAATAAATACCCGTTCTGTTCCCTTCTCTCGTTAAAGTCCTGATAATTCCTCGGATCCCATTTTCGCAAGGAGTAAGGAATACGAGAGTCTAGAGACAGTCCCCTTGAAGTAATATTAATTTCAGGTTTGGCGCTTGAATTAAGCTGATGATTTGGGGATGGAGTAGTGAGACCGCTTATTTGAATGATTGAACCCTCCTTGGAATAACCATAACATGGCAAATTAGTGGGATAAACAAACGACTGTCCGAAGTAACCTACAATCCATCCTAGAATCGAAATAAAATACACCACTTTGGGTCTGCTGTATCTGTCCGTCACCATTTTCCACAACGGCAAGCACACAAGTTTCACAGCTGGCCTCAGAGCGAGCAAAAGACCAATTTGTCCAGGAGTTAGCCATAATTGCTTGTAAAACAGGCTAAAAAATGGGAAAAGCGTCCCCAGTGCCGTGTAGAAGAAGAAGTAGAAGGCCTTTGACACAAAAAAGCTCTTGTCCACTTGACGAAGTCTCTGAATAGCTTTCCGCCATTTCGATTGTTGTGAACTGTCGGTTGTTCCAGCGTCGAAATGTTCGTCGTTTTCGATGGGTGAATCCGATCCTATCGGCTGGTAAGAGCTAGGAATCATTGTCTACAGGAGACACTGGCAAATTTGGCCTACATTTTTTGAAAGCTTTCATTGAGAGTAAGAAAGTTCGCTCGCTTGACAAGAGAATAACATAGACGCTTCGGTAGCATTAGTATGCAAGAATAAAAGTCGTATACATCACCCCTCGTAACTAAATATGCTAATAAATGTCATAATTTGTCTTTCATCTGTGGGCAGTCAACCGCAAACAAAAACAGTTTGGTAACAAATAATCAAGTCAATATTGTAGAGTCAGTTGCAAACTTATTGTTATCCGACAAAGAGCGGGTAGAGAGCTGCCATCGTACAGAAAAAATTGATGAGTTTTATGAATCCTCTGTTGATTTAATCCAAAGGTATTACTAAACAGGCTCAGCAGTCAAGCTGTTGGTTTGCGTGACGCCGTGATACAGCCTGCCCAACTTGGATTTCATTTTCCTGGGAAACAAAAATTTAAATCATGCCCATTTATAGCCGGAATAATCCGCACATAACCTACCCTTTGCCCTTTTTAGTGGGCGATAATTTAAAAACAAGTTCAAACTCGAAGGAAAATAACGCATGAAAACGCAGTATCTTTTTGAGTGGGCCATCTTGTTTCCTTTATTTCAACACTCAACACTCAACACTCTGATTAAAAACTTCAAATATCAGTGGTATGATTAGCTAATATGAAACTTTCTTAATTTTAATTTAGACAGTCATTATTTTTTACTTAACTTATTACACATTAATTATTGGTATATCTTTAAATTATATTCTGTAAATATATACTAATCAACTGCACTACCCGCCTAGATTAGCCTATGCTATTTGCGGGCTAGTGCATTCTTGCCTTACCTTCGTGAAAAATGTGCTTTAATAAATTGAATTTCAGACTATGCGTCAGATTTTTATCAAGAAGTAATACCAAACTAAAAGCACGGCTTTTTGTCGCCCGTTTTATCGAATTATGACTAACGATAAAAGAGAGGAGAGATTGTTTTCCTTGTCACATGCAAATCAGGTGACTTCTTCATTCTCTCATACTCCAAAAAAAGCTTAGTGAGAACTTCATTATGGGACGATGCACAAACTAGCCAGCCACAAATATAGATAAAAAACCGGACAAACAAACTTATCCTGACCGATTGGCAGGTGCGGCTTTTACGCCAATTTGTCTCCTTACGTATTGTTTTACGACTATTTTACTTTGAACAAGATTCCCCGCCAGGTTTATCTCGCGGAAAGAAGTACGTTGTTTGGGTATCTTGACTTTGTTGCGCCTGTGTACTTCGATATATTTAGACCATGTGGCGTGCCTTGTTCAAATTCGGCGTTACTACTGAAAAAGAAAAATCAAACTGTTCGTCAATATTCAATATCAGTCGATTTCTTATAATATTAATAAATGTATGATAATTTCTGAATTTGCTTGCCCGGGGCTGACAATAGGTTTAGTATGCTAATGAGAAAATCTGTACTAACGAGGGTCGATCTGCCAGTGGAGTAAGTTATACAAACATAAAATGCGTTACTGTTTGCACTGATCTGATATTTGCACGTCATTAGATATCGAAAGACCGACGAATACAGTAAGCGAAGGGTCGAAAATTAAGAGCAGATGCACTGAGAGTTAGTGGAGCATACTGGAAATGATCTTTCTGTAGATCTCCACCTTACTTATTATAAAAGAGGGTGGTGACCAAACAATAGCTTCGATTGAAAGATATACAAATGATTTCACTCAGATAACAGTCCTTATACTGGCCACCAGCTAGTTTTGTATGAGAAAGGTTATTGATTGTGCTTCACTTGCAAACTGTAAAACACCTCCGAAATTCTCAAAGCCGCGGCCGACTTCTCGTTATTTTTCAAAAGCTGGATATACCACTTCTCCGAATACTAGCTTATACAACAGTTGGTACAGGCCGGTATGCAGTGTCGACTGTTCAAAGCGGACTCCAAATTTCCCTTGTATTGAATAATTTCTATTTGTAGTAAGTTGTAACTCCATTTTTAATGCGGCCTAAGGAACCTGTGACCCATGAGAGAGGGGTGGGGGAGGGGGGGCTACTCTCTTATATAAGTTTTGATCCGTTTCGGGTAAATAGGGTATAGATTTTGACCGAACGATTTTGGTTTGAAGTCTGAAAACGGTTATGGATTCTTCAGGAATCAAGTAAAAATACGGTATGAATTTTAGAGGAAAGGTCTGAAGAGTACCGAAAATTACATATTCTGGTCTGAAACAGGGACAGGATTTGGAGAACCGAGCCGCACACTCCCACCAAAAATTCCAAGCAGTATCCTCACCGGGTCTGTGACTGACCGGAGTACAAAACTGTTGAGTGGTGGAGAGGGAGCGAGAGGAGAGAATAGGACAAACAGACAAAAAGTGATTTTTCACCGAAATAAAAGTAGATTTATTGTTCAATAACAAGAACTATTATCTACTTACATGCACACGACCAGCTCTTCCTCTGAATACTAGTCCAGATTTCGATCCTTTTGTATTAGACCGGAGAACTGGGAGAAGTTCCCTTATAGGTACAGTCAAACCTCTTTAATACGGACACCAAGGGGACAGGAACAGGTGTCCGGATTATAGCCGGTGTCGTTTTTAGAGAAGTAGGCTTTGTATGGATTTCGGTCTCTCAGGGACCAAGTGAACTGTCTGTAATAGAGAGGTGTCCGTATTATAGAGGTGTCCGTAAAGAGAGGTTCCACTGTGTTGAGCATTCCGGCGAGGGCGGTCAATCAAACACGGCCTGTCCAGCAGGCTACCGATTCAACAGGAAAGAGTTTCTAATACAACAGAGATTATTGACGGTGGATAATTTGGGGCTACCATATTTACTCGAATAAACGCCGCCCCCGATTAAGCGCCGCATTTGGAACAAAATAGTTAATAAGCGCCGCGGCCCCGGTGCGGCGCTTATTCGAGGAATTTAGTATAACTAAAAAACCACTACAAAGCAACTCTAACAGAGCATTGGTATTTAAAGTAATTGAAAAGTGTCCAAAGAGACGAATGGTGACAATAAAAAAACGCTTCTGTTAGTTACTGTTAAATTTTCGTACAGATAGAAAATATACCGAGAAATTAAAGGAAAAATTTTTTGTCGCGTCCAATTGTCACATAAACGCCGCCCTCGAGTAAGCGCCGCATTTAAGGCGCGAAATATTTTATAAGCGCCGCGGCGCTTATTCGAGTAAATACGGTAAGGATATTTGTCTGTGCATGGACATAACTGATAATCAGTCTCCACATTCCAGATTACCCATAATTTGACTAATTTAATTAATTGTCAAAATTTGAAGAGCATCTCGCCCTACATTTTAAAAAATAATCAAACCTACAGATTCAAAAGCGATGGTAAAACTATAATCAGCTCAACAAAATTAGAAGAGCCACATTATAAAGGAAACAAAGATGAAATAATTTAAACTCGTTTATTTCACCGTTAAATGTTACACAGGTGATGTGTCCCATGTCCCGTTGTAGGATAAACCAAGAGGAAGAGATTGATATTGTACCTACTAAGCATCTCACAACTAACATTTTCCTATATCTAATTTTGATTGGACCAAGAGCAGTGGCAATAGAAAAATAATATATTTTTTTGTTATAGCAGAACAGTTCAGAAAAAAACGTTGTGCATAAATTGTTTGTTTTTTTTTCTAGTGTGTTGAGCTTTTTTCGTTTTCTTCTTTTCTGAAACTGTTTAATATATTAATTATTTTGCCCTTTTGGGTGCTGGAATACACTGAAACGTGAAATATTGACTAATCTCAAAGTTTTTAACATGAAATTTTCGCCTGAAAGCCAAATTTCGAATCGGTTTTTGGTGTTAAAAAGTTCAAAAGGAGAAATATTTATCTCATATTAATCTCACACGAGCTATTGCGAAAATTTTGTCATTCTGAAGATCTGTTCTCAATTCTCTGTGATGCTAATTTTCCCAATATTTTTTTTTTCAGTAAATCGTACCCCAAAGCTTTACAAAAGCAACATGTTCTGATGAATCAAACCATGAAGGTGAAAACTGCGAACAAACTACCCAGGTCACTTGATTGGCCACACCTCATTCGCTTCTGATAACTAGCTTGTGAAAGGACTTCCTGTATTTAACGCATTGAAGGTTATATATTACTAGTTGTTACCTTAAGAAGGAATTAAGGAATCCACTGGAAATAAGGGTAAACGTTTTTGTGTTGTTCTTGACTAATGCCAGTTCCTCTCCGAAATTTAAATGACCCAGTTTTTGTACCAGTACACCCGGCGTTCCAATGTAAGTGCTTCAGAAGTTGCACGCTAACTAGTGGAAATTTCGATTTAAAATATTTTGTTAAATAAAATTGGACGTGGTTAGTCACGTGATTAAAATATTTAACTTATTTCAAAGAAATTTTAAATTTCTTTCACGAAATTTTAAACAGTTTACTCAAATATTTAACATATTTTCCGCCACCCACTCTTTCAAATTATCGACTGCATTGGATCAGACTTTTAATCTGCTTGAGTCGAGTTAATTTCTCGCATTTTAGTTCTTACAACCAATGATATTTTTCTTCTATAAAATCAACAACGGCTTTAAAGCCACCATTACCCAAAGTATCTAAAAATCCACAATAAATATAATTTACTTCGAATAAAGTAATTCATACTGTAAAAAATTAAATAAAAATAACTTTTTCCCATAACACATTATTTTGCGTGTCTCTAAATTTCTGGATTTTTCAATAAATTACTTCATTTAGAATCCATCGAGCTGTCGCATTCTTCTGCTCCCTTAACGTCATCTCTAATCTCCTCATCCTGATCGTCCGAAGGAAT
Source organism: Pavona decussata (assembly GCF_977016875.1). Classification (NCBI taxonomy): domain Eukaryota; kingdom Metazoa; phylum Cnidaria; class Anthozoa; order Scleractinia; family Agariciidae; genus Pavona; species Pavona decussata. The sequence goes on along the minus strand of NW_028145513.1, from coordinate 1,408,805 downwards.
CTTGGAATATCTACTACTTTTCTCGTGGAAGTTATTGATGGCGAAAAACAGAAGAAGGATTACAAAAGAGAAAACCGCCTCAATGCGGAACGTCAAACGCGCACCAATCACGTGAACCATAACTCCGCCCAGGACTCCACCAACTGCCATTCCTAGTCCCCAGTACACTCCGTGAATTATGCCTTGGATTGTCGCTCCGGAACCTGGACTCGAACAAAGGAAAAAGTTGCCATGAGATTTAGATTTAGTGAGAACTGGAGACTGAAAGGTTAAGCCCTGCTTTTTAACTGACTGTCTTAGTACCACAAAACAAGGTTATCTACTTTGTAAATGGATTGTGAATACGTACAACCGTCTCTCGTCCCGGCCTGGAGCGAGAGAAGGCTGTAATCAGAGTAATATGGCAGGAAAAAATGAAAATATCCCTGCACATGGCGACACTTAAAACGCAAATTAAAAGAAAGAAAGAAAGAAAATCACGTACGCACACAGCCGGCAGCCTGTATCAACTTATTTTATGGGAAACAGGCGGAAGATCTCTGGTTTTTGAAAAAGTTGAAAAAAAATATGTTAGAAAATCTAGAACACGATCAATTTTATAGACGTATAGCTCAGGAAAGATTAACCTGGGGCAATTCATTTCGATTTGTTATTTGAAAAAGTTCTTAAAATAACAAATTTAACCAAAAATAATACTAGCCAACGAATTGGAAACTTTTAATTTGTTCTCAGCTTAGAAATCATAATTGATCTTTAGCCGGATTAAGACTTCAAGAACAAATATGTCAAATGATTTTTTAAAATTCTGTCAAGCTGAGAACTCGAAGTGTGACATCGTGTTTGGAGAAGGAAAATAAAGTTTTTTATATTTTGTCAGGGGGGGGTTTGAGTAAATACTTCTTGTTTTTATATGTATGTTACGCGGAAAAGCGGGGAATACACTTCCCAAAGGAAAACTACCAGATGCTCCGGAAGATACATAATAAGCGATTAGCGGGCATTGAGAAGAAAAGAAAGAAAGAAAAGAATTCGAGATTAAGGTCATAAAAAGAAAGTGTAAATAATTTAGTGAGTTAGTTTAATGTATCGTAGCAACGCGCCCAAACCGGCTTAACGTCCAGGAATTCTAAATTAATTTAGCAAGTCGCTTTCTCAGCTTTATGCATACCGGCTAAGTGATTTGTTTTAATCTATTACGAAGAGTATTTGATGTATAAAGATGGATTATTTCTTGTTATTTTGTCAAACTGTTCGTCACATTCCATTGTCCGGCTGTACTGGCTGAAATTAATTGATCCTGAGGAATCCAAGGCCGCTGTTCGGGCCGGTTGACCGTATTCCGGTCAACAGCATCCATACCGTCTCTGCAAACTCTTGCTCGCACTCGATATTCAAGACTCATTTTATATTCCGATTCGCGAATAACTGCTTTTGAATTTTTTTTGGTTCAGAAGAAGACAAATGCTTTCTTTTTTTCTCGACTTTACTCTGATGAATTTCTCAGATAAGCCCCTTTACAATGACCCAAGAAAATCGTCGTGCGGCTACTGCATGAGGTAACTAAAAGGCGTTTTCACTCGTAAGTGATTCAAAAGGCGCTTAGATTCTCAAAAGACTGACTAGCGGGAAGGTGTGAAGATCATATTCTCTTCTCGCTGCCTTAATTGTTATACTAGTTCAACCCCCAATTTCTAGAACTTTCCCTCGTTAACTGAAAAAGTTTTCTTTCATTCATTCGTTAACTTATTTTTGTCTTAAGATCAAGTGGAGCTTCAATTTTGCATTTTGGGAGTCAGAAGTGGACGCGGAATAACAGAGTATAGAATTTAAAGGAGTTAAAATTTCAGGAATAAAGATTAGCGCATTGCACACTGCTTGCTAGGGAATAATGAAACGCAAAAATTGTGTGAGTAAAAACGAAATAATCGATATTGCCAAGAATGTCAATTTGAAGACCAGACATATTATCCCGCAAGGAAATTTTTATCGTAAAATAAGTTTCCATTATTCGAAAGCTAGGCCGAAGCATTTAATTGAAGGTTTTGCTTAATAGGTACTGAACGAATAGAAATACAATTTTTCCTGTTTGTTTAAAACGTCTTTTCCAATTTTGAGTAAACAAACGGTTTTTTCGACAGTTCATCCAAGGCTGTACCCTTTGTGATCGCTGGAACTCCTAGCGCATTTATTTTAGCTAAATATATTTACTCTTTCAAATAAGCACCTTTTAGTTCGCACATAAAAAAAAAAGAAATGTAGGAATTGTGTTCCTCTATAACCCGAGTTATGTTATTTGATCAGCCAGACAGTTGAAGCAAACGCTGAAAGACAAGACGTCAAGAATTTGAAGTCACTAAACTGCTGTGCTAACAAACATTTGACTGTTAATGCCAAGCGATCGACTTAGAAGTATAAAATTAAAGCGCCATAAGAGAAATTAAACTAAATGGATTCTTGGTGATTGCTAGTGATCCAGTACCTGATAGGAAAAAAAACTGAATTCTTCTAACCTGGACCCAGATTCCAGTTCTCAGGAATCTGGACGTTAACTTGGTTTCAGTTTTAGATTACCTCGGACTCAGGACAAATTATACCTTTTATAGGTTAAGAATTAAGGCATGATTAAAGCAACCTAAGATTTGTCGATTTCATGTACACCAATAAACGTAAATGCATATGCTGAAGACAAAGTTTTGTGTCTAAATAGAACTTTTACTGAACCATTTTAACGGGAAGTTTCAAAACCTCTTTACCTGGTTGTGGTCCAACGTACGCCACACTTGCAGTCCACACGCCTCCGTAGGTGAATCCTTGAAGAGCTTCTAAGGGTAACACCCACCAAGGCTCCTGCAAGTACGAGTATAGCAAAAATCGTAACCCATAGCACCCCAGGCCAGTGTACAGCACGGCATCGTGGCCAATCTTCTGGACAAAGTAGGTTGCCATGAAAAACATCACCACCTCGGACATGCAGTTAACGGCAACAATAATGGTGAAGAGGATTGGAGTTCCACCGATGTCTTGAAGAAACCAAAACAGGAATGAAAGCTGAAGACTGTGAGAAAATCCCAGAAAAAGGAGTGTGAAGATAAACGCTCCGTTCTTCAGATTGCAAAAAACCTTAAGTCCTTTCCAGAATTCGTTCTCCGTCGGCGCGTCGTGTTTCGGTGGTGCCGGTTGGAACTTGAAGAAGAATGCCACGAAGAAATCTACAATCATTGCACTTGCAAACACGTAGAACACTGGCACATAGTTGATGCTATCCTCATATGGACATGTGTTGAAAGCCGTGACGACCGCTCCGGACATCAGAGATCCTATTCCCCATCCTATTGAGCCAAACAGTCGCTGTCTACCATACTCATGCTCGCGTCCGATTAAGATGCCGAGTGTTCCGCTATCGGTCAACATGGGAGCTGGCGCCGCGATAAATTCACCAAGAAACACGATCACGAGCAGTGTTATGAAGATTGTCTGGTTGTCCTTTACGCGGAAATCATCCTTCATATTTGGCTTTTTGCGCTTTTTGTTTTTTGTCAATATTTTCGATGGGCTTTCTTTGGCTACTCTCGGATTATCTTCGTGTCTCGGTTCGTTTTCCTCAGAACTCTCTTCTTGAACCAACTTGGAATCGTCCGGATTGTTAACTTGCCCTATGTCATTCTTGAAATCTTTCCTCTTGTCATAATCGGAATTCCCAACCAATTTTTCCACATCACTTGAGATTTGAGGCGCTGTGGTCACATCCAAGCCACCATGTAAAATATTTATTTTACCTTTTCTCGTAATAACATGCTGCCCATTTTGTAAATCCGTTTTAGCGTTTCCAAAACCGCTTCGGCGCGCGGAGCGATCGATAGCCGCGTCTCCTATAAGGAGTTGGCCGTTATGGCTTAAGTTTGTCCCGTTAGTCTCGGGATAACACGGGAGATTAAATGGCGAAACGATGCTCTGTGAAAAGTGGGCCACAGTTGTTCCTAGAATAGAGACAACGAGTATAAGCTTGGGTCTATTGCAGACATCGGTGACCATTCCCCAGAGCGGAGAGCACAGCATCTTGACGAAAGGGCGAACGCCGAGTAGGATCCCAGATTGTCGAGCTGTAAGCCAAAGTTGTTTGTAGAACACTCCAAGATATGGAAGGAAAGCACCGGTTGCCATAAAGAAGAAAAAGAAAGACAACTTCGGCACGACCAAGTCGTTGTCGATTGAGTTCAAGATCTTTTTAGACATTTTCATCGATTCGTTTTCGAATTTCTGGCATTGCTTCGAGGGGTTCTTCGACGTTTCCGTCTCCATTTGAGATCTCACAATAAGTCCTCGAATCGTCGCCGATGCTGATATCGATCCAAACGTCGAGATTCAAACCTCAGAAAAACGACAGAAAAATCAATATTGCCTTACTGTGATATAACAAATCACAGTCGGAGACATCGCGGGATGAAATGAGATTACCCCAAGAATTTCATTTGCAGCCGTCGGCTCAACTCGACTTTACAACGTCTTTAACGATCGCGCCGGTTGAAGTAAGATGAAGTAAGCTCGGAGTGGCCTCGCGTGAAAATAATATAATTTGAAGCACTTTAAACCACCTTCGTCCTAATGTAAACAGCTGAAACCAACTGTTTATTAGCTGCGAAACATGATTTACATTTACAAATTCATGACTACGCGGTAGACAATGCCGCGTGTGTCTTGTCAATATAACCGAGTGACAGTCTTAGTCTTCATGAAAGCCTCATCAAATAATCGCTTAGAATTCTTCGCGGTTTCCATTGGCACCGCTTTTCATGGCAAAACACGTCTCAATAGACACTGGATCAACAATTTATCTTACTGATGAATAAACATTTCCATTGTACTCTTTTTCTTCAACTGGAATGGAAATCGAATCAATTAAGTAATTTTTCTCCGTCCCTTAATTCGTGCGATCTAGCGAGGTCATTCTGAGACCCAAAAAAAAATCTATATATAAAGGCGAAAAAGTGGCCATTTAAGTATGCAAATGCAACTTTTTATCTCCAAATATTTAATTTACACTGATCATAAATTATTCCATAACGTTATTTTATTACTTGAACGAACGATTATTGGAAGCAAGTAAATATATTGCGAATTATTGGAAAGTAACCTCTCAGTGTTTTTGGGACCTTCCCTGCCTTGCTCACTATGATGAGGAAAAACAAAGTAAAGCAATAAGGAAAGAATCGTGCTCGTTCAAAGCAAACCTATATAATTTACAAAGTTCACTTGAATGGCGTCATGCCGCTGTTTTTGCAGCTGGAAAAAAGAATTCCAATTCTTTAAGCTAGCCGCACCTATATTTTAATATTTAAAATTGTTTCTCTTCCAAAAATTCAACTGTTTTGGGCGGTACAAAGTCTTCTTTTCAGCAACTAGCTACGAAAGACAAAAGATACGACGCGTTCACATGAAATCTTCACGTCAGCTTTCAGAGAAAATATACTATAGTTAACTGACCGTAGCTAAGCAACGGGAAATTATCTAAAACCATGAAGCAATGCAAATAGATAAAAATGGGAAGTTTACTTTCACGCTGAATTTTAAGATAACCCGGCTCAGGGTATTTTGTCAGTTGCTTCAAACATGTTTTATCCAAATTGTTGGTCTTTCTTTTGTTCAGCACCTCGGTGAAGATGGATTCGGCACGCACGTTCGGCCACCCACACTTTTCCTCGATTGTTTTTAATTTTATCAGATTGATTTTACTATTTTCTGTCGGTTGATGAATGTTTTGTTAGAAGAAAGCGGCCAAGAGTGATCTCGTCTTTTATGTGACTCAAAAAAGCCGTTAACAAAGACATGTTGAAAAGCGAAGAATATTTAATTATTTTAGTTTTAATACTCCCACGCAGAATTGTACCGAAGCTAGCCAACTGATCCACTGAAAGACTTTCCTTTTCACTCATCGAACAGGATATTGGTTTGAGTTTTATATAAAAAACACTGTTACATGAAACACAGAATCGAAAGAATCTAAAAGAAATTCAGGCCACCGTAAGCTTTCAAATTAGACAAATTATTAGTGGTCTGCCGTGGTTACAAATACAGTCAATCACGATTTTTGCGATGAATAACTGTAGGCATTATAAATGAGAAAAGGAAAATAGTAAAAGCAATCAAAAATACGAAAACAGTTTCTTTTAAACGAAAATTAGGCTTGAAATTAAAATTAGGTAAACAGTGTGGTTTCCTGTGGTTTTTGGTAAAAATCATCTTTTCGCGCGCAGCTTTCAGTCCAGTGCTAAATTTGTAATGATCTAGCGCCCCCAAAAAGGAGCCACAGACAGCGTTCATAAACAGCAGCGGTAATTACGCTGTTGCAAGATAAAAGCAATTTTTTTTGTAAATCTACAGTGAAACGCATTGCAGACAAAGTGGTTTGAGATTGTTAATTTTTAAAAATACGTCTCATATTGAGGTCACTATTAGCGCCGGTGTTTGATAGATCAGCTTAGTACTAGCGTGTTTAATGATTTTCATGAAATTGTGGTTATGTTAATATTACTGGAAATGACTTGCACGAAAACTTATGAATGGGCCAACACTAAAACATCATTAGTTAATTCTATAATAGGCCCGGCGGAAGATGGAATTTTCACTTCATTGGAATTAATCTGAGATCTGTCAAGTACTCAACGAATGAGAACTTCGTGATAAGAGCTGTTTCGCAATTTTAAGCACCATGAAAGCTAATAGCTTTTAGACTGAAATAACAAAATCAAAAACAATTGTTTTGACACGCGCAGAAATTAAGCTGTCCTTGAACGAAGACGAAATCCTCAACTGAAAAGGTGTTTAATCGGTAGATGTATAGAGCTCTAGCAAAAGTGACAAAATTTGGCGAGACTTGTATGTGTCAAAAAACAGTCGTGATCCACCGCACAAAATTGAAATACTGAGCACTTCCCAATGCCAATTATTCCTCGATTTAAAATCATTTAGAGAGTAGCTCGATATTAATCCATTAACACGAAGACAATTTCCGTTCAATCAAAGTTAACCATGTCTACTGAGGGAAATAAAAACTCAAAATTTTGTAACAATCACCAAAGGATTGCCGAAGGAGGGAGTCAATCTGATTCTGGTGCCGTTTTTATCAAATTCACATGAAATTTCGCAGATCAACCTCAACGCTCAACTGAGACAAGTAAACAAATTTAAGAGTGCATGGTTCTTGTTTTTCGTGAGAAAAATTGGTATACAATTCCAGTTCGAAAAAAGAAACACTGTGCAGTGGACTACAGTGTAACATATTTGAAATTTAAAAATGAAACGAATATCTGCTCATTGGTGTAAAAAATATAACTTTCAACAGGCCATCCCTCAGACAAAAGTTAATTCGAAGAGGATTCTTGTAAAGACAAAGATAGGCGCGACCAAACTCATAATGGCACTTATAAAAATAAAAACATAAACGTAGACTATTCAAGTTATTTAACGTTGGCAATAAAGCTTTGGTAGCAGCGCGTTGGTCATTGGAATGCACTAACTACTTTACTTGAAAGCGTGAAACGAAAATGATCACAAAAACACTAGAACTTTAAATTAACACTGATACTATAAACGCGGGCATGTTTTGTCGCTACCAAAATACTCCCGAGTAATTTTTGTTTCCAGAAAGAACTATAGCTTCCTACGGCATAAAAATGCACCAGTTTTATACTGAATTAAATCTCATGAGGACTTTGACTCTCTTTAGTTGCTTGGTTCGTGCTGTCAATCAGTTTAGGTCATATCGCGTGCACAAAAACACAAAGCGATTCTGAACCCACAAAATAAATGTCATCAGGGGAAGACAGTTTTAATTATTCATTACTCAAGCTACTGGTTTGCTTGATTCTTCATGTAATTATAGAGTGAAAGAAAACGGTAGAAGAAAATGTAAACAGGAGGCTTTCGGAATATAGCAAAATCGAGGTTTACCATCAATTTGCTAAAAAATCCCGGACGGACATTTTGGTTGGGAATTTCCGTTCGGGTAGAATATGTTCCATTCAATCCAAGAAGGTGTAATTTCGGTTGAGACACATATTTGGCACGGCTGCGGTGAAAGCCAAAGAATGTTTTGCCCTTAGTGTTAGAGGCACAACATTCATTTGTGCCCTTCACATTCACATTGCCGCAATTATCACCATACTAGTAACCCACAACTTGCTCCTGTCTGGCCTCGTGGCTAAGTCGATAGAGCAACGGTCGATCAAATCCAGGGTTCGTGGGTTCGATTCCCTCAAAAGTCGTATTTTTTTTCTTTGCCTCGTCCGGTCTCCCATTTCCTTACTAGGGCAAACGCTCATTGGGAAATTCATGAATTAACTTAATAAGCACTTTAACAAACACTGCAGAGTTAATAATCTGATCCATCATTTGTGAGAACCAAAGGTCTGAAACTGTTATGAAAGATGCGAGACATGTGAGTGGAACACAAATTTCCATTCGGAACGGTCCAACCAGGAAAACCGGACTACCTTTACAAAAGTTCCGTTTCTTCCGGTAATTTTTCACTGGCACGATCCAAGAAGTCGTGTCCATTTGCATTCCAACGAGAATTTCCGGAAAGGTTTTGTAAATGGTAAACACTCCGAACCACCTACGCGAACAATAACAAGTTTGTCGGATTATGTAGAGAATAGGTAGAGAGAAGCCGTTTGCCCAACCATATATTTGACAAAATATTTTTGACAGAATGTTTTGTGTCATTAATTCATAAAAAATAAACTGTTGGAAAAAAAAAATGAATAATTACAGCAATCATCTGAGTAAACGTCCATCACTTTGATGTCGTTAAGTAAAGATTTGGTGACCTGATAGCCTATCATATGCAAGCGTACGTCAGATTATAGTTAATTAAAGGCAATGGTTATGAAGCCTGACAAATTTCTTTGTTATATGTTTTTGTTAGCATTTTTGGCCTTCACACTGACAGTGCACAGACGACAATAGATTTTGAAATGTGTTGGAGCAACTGACCAGTAGAAACGTTCGTTCGTGTTAAGACATTCAACTGTGCAGTGTAAACATTCAAACAAAGGATTGCGCACTGTCGCGGCCCTTCCAACATAAATTTTAGCACCATTGCTTTCACGGCAAAGTTTCATAACCAGTCCCTCAATTAACTATGATCAGATCTAGAGTTTTCCATGGTGATCATGAAGCCTTGTTTCCACCATCCATGCAAACACATGCGCAAGCACAAGAGTCCATGTGAACTCGTTTAAAGGAAAGCCAAGCACGTGGAACTGAATGATGGTTTCTTGTGTTTGAACTTAGTCGTTTCTAGAATGGCTATTCCAAAACAAGGTTGGACACCTTATGACGTTTACACAACGAAGTATTCTTAATCGCCACATACGTAGCCGATACGAAAGGATGTCGCGCGAAATTTAGAAGGTCTCATTTAATCTAATTCAGAATCTTAAAGGGTCTTAAAATTAGACACTGAACCAAAATTATAGCAATAAAGGCCAATGATTAGAAAAGGCAGTATAAACTAAGCAGAAATTCCTGGCAGAAATTACAACGTAAAAATTATGCTTGCATTGAGGTAGGGAAAAAATAGCGTAAAGCATCTGGCATTGGCTGCCAACACTTTGCAGCACTTATACCTTGACAGATTAATAGAACCATTCTTTATCAGTTGATAAAACAATAATAGTATCAAAAACATGCCTAAACATTCGTGAACAAGTTATGGTCATCTTCCCGATATAAGAAGTTACCATGGCAACAGCATGACGTGTTACAAACACCCCTAATTCTACCTTTTAAGTGGTAATACCTCAAAATCGAACTCGGAAACCCCAATTTTTTTGTTATTATGGAACTAAAAACAGGATCTTTAGATACATTTTTTTGCAAAAGTTTACAAAAACATTCCATCAGAGGAGTTCAGAGCCACAAAATTAAAGCTGAGAAGAGGCAAACGAAAGGCCCCAAATGAGGCTGGTGGGATTTCCCAAGGAACCCTTGATTTTTTCCTCTGGAGCCCAGTTATTGACGTCATTTGAACTTTGGAACACATTTATTTCTTTATTTCTGTCTTGGAGCCCTGGAACTCGGCATTTTTATGCAGACTCACTTGAGTTAGTGGTTCTCATTGACTGAGAAAAGCAAATGACTGCTCATAAACATCTTGGTCTCGTTGAATACTTTAATGTAAAATATTAATAACAATATTTACAACTTGGACTGAAACCTGTAAACAGTTGAAAAAATCTCACACCTCATTCAAATAATTTAAAAACTTTACCTTCCGACAACGAATTTTTCAGACATTTCTCGACCCTGTAAGAAAATAGCCGCTCATGAAAAATAAAAACAACGATAAGAAGGAAATATATTTTTTGAAAGGAAAGAAACAAAAAAAATTGTATTTTTTTATCAAACTGATTAAAGTTCATTTCACGTATCCTCTCTGATCAATTTTAAGCGTTCAATACAATAAGGAATGTCTAAGAAAGGTAGATTGCAGTGATAAGGAAATCTCATTCTCATTTGTATAGAAGGTTTACACAGTGTGGTGCTACTTGAAAGTTGGTACTCACACTACAGCGGACTCCTTAAGGATCCGACGCGATTTGATGTCCATAATTTAAGAAATAGTTTGCGAATTTCTGGTGCTGTTAGCGTGTTTTAATGAGCCGTAAATGCAGTGGCACTGTGCGTGTGTTACACTTTGGACAGTACAATTAACTCTACTTTACTAAACAGCAACATGACATGACCAAATAGCCTGGGTCTTATGGACAACGTCAATCGCATTGGTGAATGCCTCGTGCTTTATCTGACTGCGTTTACATCAAAATCGAGTTAGCCGCGCGCTCTCTGGGGTCCAGTATCCTCTCCGGGGTGGAGCGTGGACTCATTCCCGCAAAGAGTGGCAGGTGAACCCCCCTACTTTTAGACCAGTATTTACCATATAAGGTAGCTCTGCTACCAATAGAAAACTGAACAGATTTGTACAGAAACTATAGAGACACGATAAAGTAACACAAATACTCATTTCTCAAAAACCGTTTTCCTCGACGCGTCAATAATGCTGCCCAAAACACTTTATCTTCAGCAATTTAGAGTCTGGTTTCTGGCTATAATAATGGACTGTCCATTAGTCGAGAGTTGATTGTGACCATTGCCTTTCTTTCGAATAAAAAGGTTCAAATAATTTTCAAAGTTGTACCTTTTAAACGCAGAAATAAATATACATGTAGTAAGTTTTTTGCAGGAAATCTCAGATCAAGAACACTAACAAAATACTTTTTTTAAAATTGAGATCTTGATCATTTTTTTCCGTTTTGTTTTTTAGAGATCCAGGCTTGTCTTGAAGTTTTCTTCATATTTATCACTGAACGGCCTTTCACTGGAAAATAAATTACTTCTCAACGATTCGATGCTGTTTCGATAGCGGCACACCGAACGAGTCAATAACAACTTGACCCTGTAAGGCAAAGGAAAGAAAAGAAATCATTAGTCGACAACCAGACATCCTTGGAGATCACGAAGGAGTGATTTTCGGGACGGGACGAAGACCTCACGGGCAAAATCGGGACAAAAGTCAGCAGAATAAACCCTGCGAACCCATTTTATAAGACTGGATAAGCTCAACAGAACTTCAAATTTCTCTCATCCCATTGGCCAGAAAATGATAGTGGTTATGATGATGATGATGATGATGATGATGATGATGATGATGATGATGATGATGGTGACCAGTGATGGATGTCATTGTTGTTATTCATGAACTCTTCCTCAAATACTTTAGACAAAAATCACTACGTTTGAAACAGGAAAAAAATAAATAAATAACAATTCTAAATGTCCAAGCTAGGTCTTACTCAAAAAACGGAGATTCCCAGGGGGAATCAAGCCCATGACCTACAGATTACCTGTTGAAATACTGCTCTACCACTGGGCAGTGTGGCAGTTTTTTCAGAAGATTTTTGGCCTAAGGCTTAATAGTCGATCCACTTTTTCAAACCAAACTAACAGAAGTTTTATAACTTGTTTGAGAAAAGAAGTCAAAACATGCGTTATTTAGATCGATTTAGGATCACAATTTCATGCAGTCAAAAAGTGCCACAAAATAAGAGAGAGATACTCCTTAAACGGGCACATTTTAGAGCTCATATATGAAGAGAGTTTCTCTATAAACCAAACTTAGATGATTTTCAAAAGACTTGTTAATACGAACGATACATCCGATCGATAAAACGTATGTGAAGATAGATTTTATACCTAAAAATGATGGCTTGACTGCAAAAGTCATTCTCCCATGTTTGTTTTGGCGAATTCTATTCTGATGCCGCCTCTCTCCCCTGTTCCAAGGATCTGACTACAAATACAAAACAAAAAAGAAATAAACAAAGATGTCACAAAATTAATCTCTGGAGGTTATTTGAAAACTGTGAAAATAATATGAATTTTTGGTGGCCAGTATAAAATCCACTCACCCTTGAAGATGCTGTTTTGCATGAAATGCAGTTGCAACATCCTTAGGGAAAGAAAAAGGAAATTATCAGTTTCATTGTGGCTTATAAGTGGCAAACTGCTATTAAGGGGCACTGGCAGGGCGATATTACTCTATTTCTGTCAAAACTGCTTGAATGTTTCACAAAGTACTCTTCACTAATACGACATTGCTCTCAGAACACCAAGCAAGAACCGACCACTAGTCAAGTCTTAGCGATTCTCAAAATACAAAACAAGAGCTTGTAAAACTGGTCAGTTTTTCTCAAGTTGCAGTCCATTTCTATCTTTATCATCGACAGCAAAAGATAACTAATCACTGACTAGTTTCTCACCTCTAGTACAGCAATAGGCAATTTTTATAATGGCATCATTTGACTACAACAACCAGAATTCATTTCGTTTCCCTTTCAAATTCATATTTTGTTATTCCAGTGGAATGTAAATAACCACAGTGTAGTTATCATGAGAAGGCAATACAACTGAAGATTCTGGTACCTGTAGCCAAATAGCGCCCTATTGAAAGTGCCCTATTGAGAAACGAACTAGACCATAATTTAAAATATTTCCATTGATGCAGATAAGTCTACTGGTTATTCAAAAGTGACATTGAAAGTAGGCGACACCGTGTCCCTTTAACCTTCTCCAAGAGCAAGAAGGTACAAGGTACTGGGCATTCTTTGCATTGCGTGTTTAACGTAGAAAAGGACAGATAAAGCTAAAACAGAAATTACCGAAAGATCAGTCAAGAGTGAAGAAATAGATTATCGAAAATAACATAATTATGCTCACAACTGAAATGCGTTTAAAGGAACTTTAAAATCTAAGCGCTGCCGTATTATAGTAAAGAAAAACTAGATTATCAATTTGAGGTTGTTTGTTGGGCATCTTTACTTCACGCCGACTGCAATTAATATAAGAAGAATCTAACAAGAGGATAGAAAGGATTAGATGCAAGACCGGCAAATGATTGACCTAACTTCACGCCTGCAAATGATACTGCATGCTGCGAATTCCTGAGCTACTCTAAGCTCCTCATGTAATAATAAAAACAAATAAGTACCAAGTATTCCACGAAACAGACTGGATTACCAAGTCCTTTACTATGCATTTTAAGGCGCCGAAATCCGGGTTTCCTAGAAAAAAAAAATTATTATTTTTTATCAGTTTCATTTTACAAACAATCAATTTTACTGCCAACTGATGCAGTAGTGAATCTAGGGAAGAACACAATTCTGACACATTTTCACTCCGCCCACGTTGCAATGCATCTCGAGATCTTACCAAGTCTCGCAGATGAGGATGATTAAAGGTAGCCGACTACCTTTAGATCCGGCAATCCACCGCAGCGTACGAAAACCTTAAAAACGCTCGTAAAAACGCACGGAAGAGTTATAAAAACTTCAAACCTAGTATACACATTGTTGCTAGTGCAAAGGGCGAATTTTGCAAAAACTGTGGCTTTCTATGTGCCTATTTGCAGTGTCAGGTTCGCAAGGTATTGTGGTAACATGTACAACCGCGATGTTTTCCGGACGGTGGACTGAAAACCGTCTAACTGTTTTGGTTATCTTCTAGCATATTACAGTTGTATCTTGTTTGTTAAATCGCGGATAGGGTCGCTTCTTTCTCAACCTAATGGGTGCACTGGGACGATTACAGTAATGCGTACCATAAAGAAATTCATGCGACCAAAGTATGCAAATTCCTGCAAAAATCAACAAGACTTACTCGGAAAATTTTTCCTTCAGTTGTTGTTCAGTACATCCTTTATCTAAGTTAGCTACGAACAGCGTGGGACAAGGTAGATTTCCCGCCATGTCTCCGAACAATGCCATTTGAAGCGGCGCTGTTGGGGAGGCTAATGGGAGGATAGGATGGTGCTGAGGGAAACTCTGAAACAAATAATACAACCGTAAACAACAGCACTGATGAAAATTCATTCGCATCACAGTAGCTAGCTCGTTAAGTAGAAAACGTTTTTGCCGTTTGAAAATAGGGAAAACATGGCACAAAACACAGTAGTCCAGACCCAGAATTCCTCTCTCCCCAACTTGTAAAGGATCGGAATGGAAATTAACCTGATGTACTGAGAAACACAGTGGATTGGATCCGTTAAGAGGACGAAATCTTCTCCCATACAAGTCTGGGGCGATCTCACATATCAAATGACAAGTTTAATGTATGATTGCTCACTCTTATTCTTTACGAAACCTTTCTTCTTGTTTCCTTTCCTACAACATCTTTTCATAATTTGAAGGTGTCTACTGCCTTTGAAACAAATTGGAACCGATTTGTGAATCTGAGCACTGATGGGCTCGGGACATTTGGTTCACTGATTTAAACAGTTTTGAGCCTAAACAAGAGAGGAAACCCCTTGATCCTCTCTTGGCCTAAAGGTAATGGCTGCATGTGGCGATAACTTACTTGTAGCTGTTGAAAGAACGTAGGATGGTGATTAAAAGGGTGGTGTGCTGTTGCTGCTGCAGCCATTATGTCGCTAAATATAGGGCTGACAAAAAAAATCCACGCATAAGCAGTTAGTATAGCAACAAAGAAGAAGAAGAAGAAGAAGAAGAAGAAGAAGAAGAAGAAGAAGAAGAAGAAGAAGAAGACGTTTACACGCTTCATTATATGGATCATTTATGCTCAGTCACGTTTGTTTTTACTCACGTAGGGTATGTCAGGCTCGGCTCTTGTGTTGGTAGAAATCCTGCTGTTGCAAAATCTGCGGGTACTAAAACAACACACACAAACGATTAAATTGCGATGATGCTTTTCTTTGAACTCTACAAGTGGATCTAACTTCTGCGGAGTCTGTGCATAAGATTTAAATTTCAACCACTCAAATAAAAGCTATAGAGTGTTATAATAGTGGTCAGTTCACTTAAAAATCTGTTAGTGAAATCCTATGATCGGTAACTTTCAGTCAGTTGCTTTTTATGATAGTGCACAAGGTTGGTTCGCTGATTACTTCAGAGCACCGGCTGTAAGAGTGTGGATTTAACCGTGAGGAAAGCTATTTAGCAGTACTTTCCTATAGTAATCTTTGTTATGCTGAATAATGTGCACGGCTGTAAGTCTGTTGATAAAACACACGCCTATGAATCGTCCTGAGATGTAGTTTCCAGCGAGAGTCGGTTAATCGAGCTGAACAGCTGGGTTTAAATTTTGACTTTCAAGAAATCCTGACGCAAGATCATTAATTGGTCCATGTGCATGCTAAACTCAGTTGTATTCTTTTTCAGCGCGTTCGTACCCAGCTCCCTTTGGCTGTCGTTTCATTTACACACAGTTCCTCCCTTCACAGTTCTTCCAACTCAAACGCTTTTGTTTGAGTATCCCGTACGCGTAATCGCACGATCGACGACTAATTCAGTGTGCGAGGACAGTGGCGATCACTTACGAGATGTGCAAATGCAAATAACAACACTGACCAGTAAGAAGAAGAAATTAACTATTTACTCACAGAATTGAGGCTCCCTTGGATAAAAGTGCGGGGCCAATACGGCTTGCTTATTCACCGGTTTGGATACCTTGGTATTGGAACGAGCGAACTCCAATCGCAACGTGAGAGAGGCATCAGGATCGAATCGTACGCCCTGGAAAGAAATACGGCCACTTAACTTATTTACTAAAGAATTAATAGCAGAAACCTTAACGCCTGACTTTTTTCTCCGCACTGAAATAAACTCCCAATTGTTGTTTCTCCGAGGGTGTTTTAAATGTCAAAATGTCAGCTGTTTAGGAAACGACTATGGGAAATGGAAAACAATTTTCATCACACAGAGATCTTGATTATGGAAAATCCCATAGAACACAGTAAGTAACCTTTTCAGAATACCAATCTAGACTGAAAAAAGTTATCATCATTAAAAGAAAAATCATTTTCTTCATTGTGGGATTCTGTTGTTATTTAACAGAGCCCGGCGGTTGTTCTAAGAGCGGATAACTTTATCCAGCGGATCTGTAAGTCGCTATCCAATGGATAAAATATACTCCAACTTATACATTTGATCCGCTGGATAGCGATTTATCCAGCACTGTTATATGTTCTTTGAACAACTGGGGCCAGAACACTAAAGGTTCATTTGTCAGCATTGAAATTTTCCGAACTAAGTATGCGCCGATAGACACGAAAATGAAAAGATTTCTTTACCTGTAATGAAGCTTTGGCTTCTTCAGCTTGTTCTCGGCTTTCAAACGTCACAAACGCTACTGGCTGAAATAAAATTTAGGCTGTGTGTCAAAAGGAATGCTGGTTCCAACGAAAAACTGAAATAACAAAATGTTTAAGTCTTATATCTGGTCCAGTTGCAGGCAGATCCGCGATTGAGTAATTCTTGATAAAAAAAATCACTGCCGGTCAACTCCTCTGCAACAGAGGTATTCATAGTCACGGTTATCAGGGGAGCAAGGACGGTGCAGTGGTGAGAGCACTCGCCTCCCACCAATGTGGCCCCTGTTTGATTCCCAAACTCGGCGTCATATGTGGGTTGAGTTTGTTGTTGGTTCTCGTCCTTGATTCGAAAGGTTTTTCCCCGGGTACTCCGGTTTCCCCTCTCCTCAAAAACCAACGTTTCCAAGTTTTCAATTTGATCTGGATTATTGTCAAGCACTTTATCATGAGCTTAGATCAGGCTCGGGAGATTGTGCAAGCATTCCCCGTGTTATTGACTTAAAATAATTTACTTTACCTTTAATTACTTTTACGGTTATGCGAATCGGATGATGACGATGATGATGATGGTAGTGATGCCCGTGACGATTACATAATATCAATTGAGAGTTTATTACGTGCAGCCGTCAGACGAGTAATATCAGGAAGAATTTCAGTTGTATTGGAAATAAATGATGAAGGGTGTTTTGAAATAATCTGCTTCTCATTTTCGTCTATAACCATTTTGAATAAGAGAAAAACAAAACTAAAATAATACTCACTGACTGAGTTTTGCCCTGTGTAGAAGGAGAAAGAAAAATATGAACTTCCATTATTAGTTCAGTATTAACTGGTAACGGTTGTCTATTGAGTACTGTAATGGGAGTTAGTCCACCGTGAAGAAAAGTTACAAGGAAGAACAGAAGGGTATTCAGTCGGTCTCTTTTACTTTACAAAAGTCGTCAAAATTCCTATCATTTAACTATTTCACGATTTAACGCAAATGAAAGGACAACTTTACTCGACCAGTTCATCCATAACTGATTAAAACAATTAACTGAAAAATTTAACATGCGTTCTATTGTTAGTTGATCAAGAACCGGAGATACTGAAATGCCTTCTCAATGCTGCGTCGCAAAAACGCGTGCATAACGGTGCGGTTTAAATAACGCAAGCACAATCCTCCCCGAGGTGCATGAAGCTAGCTTTCAATGAGGTTCTATTCAAAGCTCGCCTGAAAATGTTTCTAGCTCTTAAAGTAATAACTCTGAAAGCAGGAGAATTCATGCTGTGATTTCTTTAGACCGATTAACACTTTCAATTAACTCCCTGGCAAGAAATCAATTGAGTGTCGACCTTGGAAAAGTTTCCCAGCATATTGTCCCGATTGGGTGCACACCAATGATTGTGCGGTTGATTACTGCTCTGTAACAGGTCACATTATGCTTGCTATTAATATGAATACTGTTAGAACACAAATCTGAGATCAATACCATCGGCATAGCCAGAACCCATCAAACAAGGCGTACTCCTTTTAAGTTGAACAGTTCTTAAAAGCTTGGAGTCATTCCGCGTCCAAAAAGTAATAAACCACGCATACAGCAATCAGTTTTTCAGTGAAGGCTTCCGAGATGACATTGTAATATATCGAGAAAAAGAAAACTGTGGCTAGAATTGAACTCGTCCAGTGTTATAAGTGAGGTGCTATACCTCGATTATCTATTGAAGTTGGAGTTAATTCGGGTCAGTTGTGACACCATAATCCTTGGGATATATTATTCACCAGGACGCAGGTGAATACAAAGTCAACCGATAATTACTTCTTATACCCCATAAGGTTAAAAACATTATTCTTACTTGTTTATCCGTGAGCTTCAATAGCGATCCCTCGTATCCCTAAACAATAAAACAAGCAAAAGAATATGTGAATCTCTCAGTCAAACTGAGTCAAGCAAGTCAAGCGTTTTTATTTGATCAAAGGAAAACAACACAATGTGTAATCAACGTGTTGGCGCTTGAGGAATTAAGTTTGTTTGATCGAGTAATGAAAAACAACCAAAAAATGTACTCAAACTAACGACTCTACGTCTCTCGTAATTCCAAGATGCCGGAAAACGTTTGCGCACAATATCAATCTGCGGTTACGCGCGTTTTGTATTAGACCGTGCTGTGAATGAAACGAATATTGGTATCCGTGTTTTTCACTTTTATTATGCAAAGAAGGCAAGGCCAAGAGTAAATTAATCGCCCACGGACCTACTAATAATATCCTATATGTGCTCTGCTTTGCTTTAAAGTACATAACGTATCATATTGAAAACGTCCAAAGAGATTTCGGCACCGAAAGCAGATTCCGGCCGCCATTTTCTCAAAAACTCTGGACGATACATGAACTTGAAGTAAAGGAAAATAAATTACTGTAAAAGCGACAAAATTATCATAATGACCAGTCCGCCCAAATGATTAAGATTCGAAGTACTGTATTTGACGATAACACAGATATGGATATATAGCTGACGAAGAGAAAAAGTGTGCAAACCCGTGCAAATAAAACTGTGATTTCACTACTGAAAGTAGACCACTGAAGATCGAAATGGAAAAATGTTTGTGCCGGAGATTAGTTTAACACATTGTACGATGTTCGATGAATGGCGAATTTTCTGCAAGTTATTTTGAGAACCATGCTACGTACAAATTAATTCTTTTGAAATGTTGATAAACACTGTAGTGTTATGAGCTATGACCAATGGAATATTTGCGTATTCTTTCTCGCCCAAGTTTGTAGATCTAAACAACCAGAAAGTACTGTGAGATTCTAAACAATTTTATCGCCAACAACTTGAATTATTGTTCGTTAAAATGATAATTAAGTCACAAGTTTCGGAAAACGGTGGGTACATAACAGATGTATCTCTAGCAAGTTTCATTGCAAGTAATCACCTCCGATGCAAATATTCTAGCCACACACTGCTTCGCAAACTCTGTCTATTCTTTCTGGGCACCTAATTAGCTTGCCTTGTCCTTAATTGCTCTTGGAATCACCAGCGCAGAGAAGTGATAATTGCGACTTCGTTTCATCTAACTTCATAGAATTTGCAACCATTTCCACTTTGTACCAAACGGAAGGTCATGAAATTAAACAACCTCCGTTACTCCTCGACGGTTGGCCGTTAAATTTCGGATCCTGTACATTCCAGTAAATAATAAAGAAGAGCCCATAAGCCGCCTCTTTGTTTTGTTGTTTGCATATACGATGAGTTAGCTTAACACCACAAATCGCTTCGTTTTCATAATGGCCGCCCGAGACGCTTTGCAAATATTTGACAAAATTGGAGAAACTGACTTTGCGCAATTAAGGAAGTTTAGGAAACTTATTTCAACTAGCGCCGGCAATTAAGTTCCAAAACCTATTGGATCGTACAAAGCAGCGTATTGGCGGTATCTAATAAAAGCTAGCCGAAGGTAACAAACGCCGTTTTCAATATTCATTCGGTTCTTTCGCAGCGTAGCTTGAACCCTACGACCTCGGCCAAGTCGATTTCAAAACATTGACAGAGTCATTTAAATACTGTACTTAACGGTAATATGAGTTTACTTAGCGTTTTCAGCTCTTAGTTGACTCATTTAAGGAAAAAATTTGGGACAGGGGCCAAACGAGCCCCATTCAAGTTTAATGTCTTGTTTTTCGGCATTTTCAGCCGAGCCGTAACCGATGATAAAAATATTAGCGAACTAACAGCTGAATGGAAGAAAGCGCACCGTACCTTGAAGCCGCGGAAAAGAAGGTAGATTTCACGGGGTTTGACATCGATGGGCAATCCGCTTACGAACAGAGTACGAACCTAGGAAGGAAAGGATTAAAATGTTGCAGACGCATGGGTGTGGAGACATACTGCTTCCTATCTCGCCGTATAACTGTTCCAAACCTCGTCATCAGAAGTCGATTTTGTGTCCATGGCCCTAACTGCACCTCTGTAGTGCTGTGCGCAAGACTCGCTCAGTTCAGTGACAGTGTTAGTGCTTTAGGTGCGGAGGTGCTTGTAACGTGCAGTGTAACAACATGGAAAGCATTACAACCTTCTACAATATTAAAATGGCCTCTGCTATTCCCTGCAGCTGCATGGCACAACCAACAGGTAACTCTGCATGACGTAAGAATTTTCTTTCCCGCGTGACATTCCATTGCAAGCTACACGTGAAAAGAATCCCACTGAGACGCTTTAGTCTCCATGACAACAGTTATATTGAGGTGGAAAAACCATTGTTTTTCCCCTCAAAATTTAGGGTAAACAGGAGTCCAGTTGCTTACTTCGCCAAGGAAAACCGATGCTAAGCAAAAGAATCTGGGCCGAGTGCAAAAGTCGAGGGAAACTAAGCCGAGCATGATAGCGAGGCTTTGGTGAACTGGTTGTTACAGCAACAAGCACAATTTGCAAAGCCAGAGTGATCTGCGAGAAGGTTTCTGTTCATTTACAAGTATTTTCCGTGGCTGTATTGGACTTTGGTGGTTTCAAAAGGAACCATAGACTTTGTTGTACGATATTTTATCTATTCTAGCTTCCGAGGGCTTGAATAATGGTGAGTATAGCACTAAATCGCTTGATGTTGGGACCGTTGTTGATTTTGATGATCAGAGATGATGGGAGAACGTCGAGTACTTTACTTTCCTTCGTAGCATCTGCTTACTTCATATCTTTGCAATATTCTTTTAGGCTTCTGTACGACGAATGAATCTTGGCCATGCCCAGCAACAGAAACTTCTCGCTGAAAACAGGAGGAAAGAGATCGCGAGGGAGGATCAGATAAAGCGAATCAATCAAGAGAAAACATTAGAAGCTAACATGGCCAGTGAAGAAAGGATAGAAAATAAAAGGTTTCTGAGGAGACGTCGACAGGAAGAAAACGAGCGAGAAATGGATGAAGCTATTAGAAAAGTAAATACCCATTACTATATTCGCTAGATATAAAGTACAATAATCTGACGACTTTGCATTTTCGCACATGTTGAACACCCTTGAAATTCAGTAAGCTTACATGTAAGTTACATGTACGCTTACATGTAATGCGCTGCTGCTTTTGTTGAGCTTGCTGGGCAAGATTTCCGCACAGCCAAATACAATAATTTTGTAAGCAGTTTTCGACTGAAGACTTTATTCTAGTTCACTGTTTGTGTAAGAGGGTTAGCATGACTTTAATTTACATGCATGGGGTTGTGTGTAAATCCTTCCTAGCCTGCAGTCCCACAGTTGATGGGTAAAGTTGAAGCAAATGCCACCACAGTCTTGTGGTGTCTTTGGCCTGCGAATGCATGTATCCTTTGGGGCTACACAAAGGTTTTTTATGTACTTTGATTATAACTGGTCAGTGTTTTCGTTCTGTTTCTTTTGTGGTCCTGTTGAAAGGTAAGTTTCAATTGTATTTTATGTTGCTCTGCCAATGGTTTGACAAAGATTCAATGGTAAGGTGTTGAATCTTGAAGTGTCGAAACTGTTTTTGGTAGGTTAAGATCCTCATTATATTTTTCTGAGGGAGTGCAACCTGGCTGCCATGGCAGACAAATCTTTACTTTCTTTACCTCATGCAAATATCCATCAGCTGTGTGACCTTGGACTGTAGTAGCAGACGAAATAATTTACTTCATTATTATTCATGCGCCGAGTGACAGTGAGTGCAGACCATGGTGGCAGACAAATCTTTAGTCAATTATTATTTGCATCCACTGGGGGACCACCGATGGCAGAGGCTGCCGGACCACAAGTGTTCAATGCATGTTACTGTTTTTCGTCAACTATGGGGCAGTGGGCTGTCATTCATACCTGGTACTGTAGAACTGCTCCAAGTTATTGAGGGATGTAGTTAGGGGAAAAGGAAAACAGAATTTTTGACCTTGTTACCAGGGTTTCTCTTCTACCTATTTCCTGGAATGAGGGTCATCTCCCTCTCACATTTTTACTCCAAGGGACAGGAAGAAGAGAGACCATAAGAAAGAGGCTGATGATCCTTTTGTTTTTGCATTAGAGCCAGGGGCCTGTTTAACTTGTACAATGTAACACTAGTTTTCTAAACAATGTTCTTACTGTACACAAATTAACCAAATAAAACAATCTCCTTTTCAGCAACACGAGCAAAAGGAACTCAAACAGCAGCAGCAAGAACAAGAGGATAGACTTGCCAAGGTTGGTGTGTATTATTATATAACTCCCTCCTTTTCACAAGACTCCTAATAAGCAAAGAACTATTGGAATTTTGTTGATTGAATAATATTGTGATTGCTGTTTGATTTATGTGTCATGTAACATTAAATGTTGAATTTAAGGCCATTAAACATGCTGAACAGAACACATGTAGCACCTTGCTCCCATCTATGGCATCAGTAATCATTAATGTTTTTCACATCATTATTCAGTTCATTGTAAATGTAAAAGAAGATAATGAGTTATGTTTGAAACAAGAGGGCCATTTATACGGGATAAAATAAGACAATTGTCTTAAATGAGACACAGACTGGTCATATAAATAGTACAAAATAAGCACCTAGACGCAACTTAAATAACACGCATCTTATCTTAGAACAAGGTTTAAGCTGTTCTTATTTTGTCAGCCAGCATCTCCATGTCTCCCATATAAATGGCCCTTAAATGTTGAGATATATCATTTGCTCTGCAGAGGGTACTCACAATCAGAACTGATTCAAATGGAACACTCACTAACAAGTACAGTACTAGACAGATTCAACTGTACTATTTTTTAACCCAGTCATTAAGCAACACTTATCTTTTTTAAAATGATTTTTATGTTCATTGTATCACTAGGAATTAGAACATTTGAAAGTAGAGAGACTACGGGAACAAAAGCTCCAGCAGCAAATAAGGGAGAACAGGTATTTAACAATAATATTATAATTATGACCGGTTTCTCTTTCCTGTACCACATACAATGAAGGGTTGCATATGGTAAATTCGAAACTTTGCAAGATGTCACAAGACTACTCACAGAAAAATAGCAATTAGCAATTGTTCTGTGAGCCAATGGTGTTTTAATTGCCTAATGCAATTGAAATTGACTTCAGAGGCAACCTTGTGCAAAATTTGAGTCTGGGAGACCTGTGCATTTGGATAACATTTTGCAAGACACATCACCCCAGCCTACTAGGTTTTAATTAACAGATACTGATACTACTTTTGTTGTAGTGTTTATATTGTACTCAACAACAGCTTTTCCAGTTAATTCTAAGGAGTGAAACCATCAATTCTTCATACAAGTATTTTTAAATCTGTGTTCAATCATGTGTGGTATTGTGGTTTTGAATAAATTATTGAAAGCCATATAAGTAATAAAAGTAATCATTCTGTCAGATGAGGAAAGACTCACCCAAACAGTAATGCAAGCAATCTGAACTAAGAACAAATGAATCCCACTGGTGCTACACTTAAGTATGGCAAACTGACAGGTATTAACCCGTCACGATTGCTTAATCAGTCTGACCTCTTTCAGTTAAGAAAGTACTGGTGTAAGTTTTTTCTGACTGATCACAGACAAGATAAAGTAAAACCAAAGCAAAATAATGCAAATTACTTTTAACACTTAGTTTTTTTGGAAAGCACTTAAATGTACCAAACTGTCACTAATGTTTCCCTCCAATGTACACCAGTTGATTTTCCTCTCCTCGGTGACACTGCATTTTCAAGCACAGGACAAAAATCATTAAAAGCATTTTCTAGATGCCTTTAAATTTAGTAGTTATAACAGGTTCAGTACACGGGTGCAAAGTCTTGAACTACAAGAATCAAAATTTTCCTTGTTCTTGTGTGATAAATATGTTGTAAAATGATTTATCTTTAGTGTTGAGTTGAGAGAACTTGAAGCCAAGCTAAAATCAGGATACATGAATCGAGAGAGAGCAGCTCAACTGGCAGAAAAGTTTGCAATGGAACTAGACAGGAAGGTCAGAAATCATGATGTTACTAAAAACTAAAAAAAAGTCAATTTGCCCTTAGACGAGTTGATGAAATTTGCCACAGTGTGTTAATTTATCTCCTCTTTATCAATTTATGGATTAATTATTTTGTAAAACATCTTAGAGTGTCAGGGTGTTGTTTTAGTTTAGCCACTATTACCAATATTTAACCATAAAAGTTAATGTTAAAAAGAACGACATTTTGACCATCTGACGGTCATTTTCAAGTTCAAGATAAGAAGTAAAATTAGTATGTGCTTACATGTACTTAAAGGAGTAATGATATATATAAAGCACATGCTAATTTACTAACCTTATCCTGAACTTGAAAATGACCGTTAGACGGTCAAAACATTGTCCTTTTTTAACATTAACTTTTATACTTAAATCTGTTTTGAAAAATGTGTTGATTCAAAATACCAATATTTATGGAAAGCAATATAACATCTGCATAACTATTGGAAATCTCAGTTATTTGAGATGTAGCCCTTGAATAAAATCCCAATACTGATGACTGGAGGAAGTCTACTGTATGCGATAACAAAGTTTGAGCTTTCTTTTGACGTTTTTTGGCAAAATTGTGCCTTACAGTACACGAATATTTCTTTTTAGTATTTATACAATGTGCTTTCTGCTAAAACCCTTTCTTTCTTTTTTGCCAATTTTACACTGAACACTGTTTGCATTCTGACATAACTCACATTATTTTAATTAATTTTTGGTGAAAGAGAATCAATAAGTCTACAAAGCTAACATAATTTTTCAGGGGACTTATTTTTTAATGTCTTATTCATGAATGCAGGAAAAAGATAGAGAGATTCATGCCAAGATGGAAGAAGAATATCATCGAGCCCTGGAAGTGGAGAAAGAGAAGGAGATTCAACGCTGGGAAGAAAGTGTGCGCTACCAGGAGCAGCTTGAGAAACAACTGACAGAGAAGGAGCGTAGAAAACAGGAGGCTTATGAGGAGTTCCTCAAAGAAAAACTCATGATTGATGAAATTGTAAGGAAGATATATGAAGAGGATCAAAGGTATGTGTGTTTCTTACATAGTACGCATACGAAGTTTCAAACTTGTGTTGTGGCGGCCGTCAATTAGTTAAATGCCTAAATGCACGGAGGTGAAAGGGATGGTGACCATTAATTACAAAAGCAAAATTTCTGAAAGTTTAAATTTATAAAATTGAATTGAGTACCCCTCCCCCTGTTGGAGTACTCTAATCTTTGTCTTGGTTAATCTTTGCCCATAAGAAAAAAAAATGCATTAATGTGGGGGCAGTTACAGTATTGATGGTTTGCATGTGACGACATGGCGGCCATGTTGGTGGACAGGAACAATGAGATTTTTCTCCTCTGGGAGTTAACTTCCATTTTTATGCAAATTATGTAAGCAAATTTTCTTTTGTTTTGTACACCAACATAGCGGCAATGCGAGCCACCTATTGCTCCACTGTTAAGTTCTCATCACCTAGCTGTATAAATGTTAAGTACCAACAAAAGTTCTAGGGAAACATAACACAGCACAACACAACATATCTAACAATTTGCGCAATTGATTCATGTGGCACACAGTGCTGAGTACGAGAGATTTATTAGGCCCAAACTTAAACATCAGCCAGGTTTGCATTGTGCAATGCAGAGTTGTTAATTTTGGGATAAAGTGAAGTAAAGAACATGTAACTACACTTGACAGCTGCGACCTCTGCACTTCTTGTATTATAATTTTCTGTTTGAAGCTGAAACCAAAAGTCATAAAGTTGTCAGAAAGATGTCAAAAATTAATTGGAAAAAATAACTTGGCAAGTGGCAAATTTTAGTATGGCAAAGGTATAACGTACATTTCTTTTTCTAACTTTTTCACCAGGGAGCTTGAAGAAAGATTACAGAAACAAAAGGCTACACAAAGATACATTGAAGAGTTCAAGACAAAGAGAGATGAGGTATACTATTTAACTCCAGTGCTTTTGGTGCATGCTTGATAGATTGTTGCAGGTCCAGTGACAACTCAAATAATAGCATTGTGGGATTTTTCAATTGCTCAACATAGAGAAAAAAACAGGAACTGATACTTGTCCAACACAATTAGAGATCTTAAGACAACTCACGCGCTTGTTGACTCTAACTTTGGTTAAATTAAATTTTCCTGCTGAGTCCAACCAAAAACAGTTCCCCCGCAAACTCTGTTGCCGAAGTAATAAAACTTCAAAAATTTGATCATTCCATGAACATGAACAGTTTTACGTTTCCTTGACGTTTTGTCAGTAAACAGGTTTCAGTTGTTTTCCAGTCGATTCTAACAGTTGTTTTTAAATTCACAATTCAGTGGAAGCAACACGAACGGCAGTTGATGGAGGAAGAGAACGAACGAATTCTGGAGTTTGCAAGACTTCAACAGCAACGAGAAGAGGATAGGATGGAGAAGAAGAAACAACAGGAGGAGAGCATGGCCGCTGTTCAGCACAAGGTGAGACATTGCACCTTAAATATTCTGCTTGGGGGTGTCGTACACGAGGGATTCTGCAACTTGTACCCATGTGCATTTTGAATTGCAGGGCACGAACGCCCCCAAGCAGGCTGGTAGAGTCCCCCCCTCACCCCACTGTATTGTAAAGCGCATGCAATTATTTTGTCATAGATTTTTTCCAACATAAATGCAGAATTATCAGTGCAATGCCTGTCAGTCTTAACCTTCAAATTTGGTCCCACTTATACCCTGAGGTGAGAGTCAGTTATGTTTTGAATTGCAAACATGGCCAACTTTCTAACAAACTGTCGTCTCAACCAGAAAATCTGTCACCATTCCACTTATAGTTTTTTAGGTTTCTTATTCTTCAGTTTCTTTTCCACCCAGCGTTTTGGCAAAGTAAAATGAAAAGTTCCCAAGTATTACCTGCTCCCTTTCCTCGGGTTTTCTATGTTTTATTAACTCGTTAATTTTATTTTACGTTCACCTTGATAGTGACGTTAAGATCAGTTATACGCCTGTAAGCTTCTTTGAACCCTTTTTAAACTGATTTTAATCCTCAAAAGTGCAAAATTTCATTTGTAAGGAAGATCTGGCAATTAAAACTAAGAACTTTTTATTTCTTTTCTCAGTACACTTTTGCTCGACTTACCAAAACGAGAGAGGGTGGTGCAAAAAAGAAACATTTAACTGGGATGAACTCAGTTGTAATTAACAGATATGCCAATACCTAAATTTTAATTTTTTGCCATTGACGATTCTCCATTTTCTTCAGCTCGCCACGCAAATCGAAGAAGAAAACGAAGCCAGGGAGGAAATGGAAAGGTACAGTAATGCTTTCGGTAGAGAAAAAGGATTAAAAGCCGCTGAGTTAGTTTTATTCTGTTGACAGCTATTATTTTGGATTCCCTCAGACGAAGGGCTAACGCTCGAAATGTCAACACTCATCGCCCAGAATGTTGCGACACATCCGGGACCGTTGTGCGCTGTCCGCGGGAAAATTGAAACTTAATCAGGCCAGCACACGGACAGACAATATAGAAAATGACCCAAAAGTGGCCTTAACAGTGCATACGTTTTGCGAATTTACGGGCGACTCAACTCTGTTTATAATACCAAACTTTCGTTTCCACTCTTCACGGACGCAACACCACAGTTTCTTTAGAAACTAACCGCTCTTATCCATTACAGCTACAGTGTATACGCGTTCTGATCTTTAAAAGCCGGAGAGCACCTTAATCCTGTCTTGCCTTTAAACTAGTATCACTGTAGTTGCATCCACAAGAGGAACAAATAACACAACGTGAGTCGCTTTTTGCTAGGACTATTGTCTGGCCCGTTGTGAGCAATCAAAACTCTTAGGGAAACGGCTTACAAGCAGTTATAATGAAAACTAATGTTTTTGGGGCAGAGCTCTGGCAACGCTATCAGACTTAACAAGAATATCAGGCTGACTTACGTGTACACTGTAGGCTGTTTTTTGTTTTTTATTTCTTTTAAGGACTAGTACATGTATATAGGCCCATTGTCGTTTGAGTTACACTCCGTAGTTTGCTAGGGAAATAAGCAGGCCGATAAATTCAGATTAAGTACAATGTAACGTTGCGGATTCTAGTAAGTCCTTTTTTTCCTATGTTTAAGCTGATAGAAACAGAAACCCTGTTTATACATGTAGCTATTAATTCCAGATTGGTGTCGATCGTCCACCGAGGCGTTTTGCAGTTTGCGCTTTTAATGTGCAGTGGAACCTCTCCTTACGGACACCTCTCTATTACTGACAGTTCACTTGCTCCCTGAGAAACCGAAATCCATATAAAGCCTACCTCTCTAAAACGGACACCTCTATAATCCGGACACTTATTCCTGTCCCCTTGGTGTCCGTAATAAAGAGGTTCGACTGTAGTACACCTTGATTTTACCCGGTGTTGGCTTTTAGCTTTGTTCCTCATTGTTGGAATTAACGGCCACATACATGTATTTGATAGAGCCTCTTGCAGGCTCTTAAGTTTTTCAACTTAAGAAACGCAAAATCAAGGCATTCACAGTGACTTTCCCCAGTCGTTTTGTTGATATCACTATTAAAACGCGACGCACACGCTGCTTACCGTTTTACTTCGATCTGGGACGAAGACTTATTGCAATTCCCTACAGAGTTTGGAGAAGGAAAAATTACATGTATTCCTGCATCACAATACTTATTATTTCTTGCATTGCCTGTTTCAGAATTCGGACTGAACTTTACTTGGAAGAACAAGAGGAAATGGAGAGACAGAAAGAAAAGGTACATGTAAACAAACAAACGAACAAACAAATCACGCTTGAAGTTGTATCTATCTGTAATTTAAACGTTATTAAGTGTCACGATGAACCTAGAAAATCCTGATCTACATTTTTTATCAAGGGAAATCAGAGCAAGCAAGATTAGTAAAATTTTGATGCTCTAATTAGCGATGCACGTTTTCCCTTCAGTTTGAACCAACAAGACTTAGCGTATTTGTTAAGTGTAACTTCTTACTCATTGGATAAAACGTCAAGCTTTCCTGTTTTCCGAGTTTCTTTCCACCAAGCCATGCAAGCTGCATGACAGAAACAACAACACACATATTTGGTATCTTACATGTACTTATGTTTGGTTTTTATTCGTTCAGCTGGCAATTGAGAACAAGATTCGTCAGCGGTTGGACTTACAGAGCACGCGCCGACAGCAGCTTGAGTTTAAGGAGCAGAAGAGGCAAGCAGAGAGAGAAGAAGAAGAGGAGTTCAGAAGAAAGGTAAGAGGATACTTATGCTCTCCTTAATTGTATGTTGACGGTGAGCAGTGTTACAACTCGCAAACAGACCTTCACATCCACTGTACAGTCTCTCAGATGGTACCCATGCAACATCACATCTTTTTCGTAACCCCATACCTTACAAATGTTTTCTGATGGACGTCTCTACCACTTACTTGCGAAGATCGGTTCTGATAACGTCTTTTTTTCCCACATTTTTATATAATGTGTTCCTCACTTTGAGCTTGCTCGTTAGTTCGTCGTTATGCTTCTCCAAGGTGCCTTGTACGTTCCAAAGAGGATTTTTTTTGACCATTTGTTTACTCGAGTCATGGTTCTTTTTTCAGATGCTTGAAAAGTTTGCCGAAGATGACCGAATTGAACAAATGAACGCGCAGAAGAGACGCATGAAACAACTCGAGCACAAGAAAGCTGTCGAAAAACTGATTGAAGATAGAAGAATCCAATTCCAGAGAGAAAGGGTAAGAACAAAGTGACATCTTAAGTCTGTGGCCGGTAGTTTTGTTTTGTTCTTTTTTTTTATATAATGTCTTTCATCTTTCATTTACAGGATGCAGAACTTGAAGCCCGTCGTGAACAAGAAAGAATGGAAGAATACAAGAGGCAGATTATTGAACAAGAAAGACAGAGACTACTTAAAGAACACGCCTCCAAACTACTCGGCTTCTTACCCAAGGTGGGCGTTCTAGAGCACGCGCACTCACGTGTTCGTTATGAATATAGCCGCCTCTCATCTTCTTTGGCCGTCAGTGGCGTGGTGAGAGGCGGCTGTATACATATTTGGGGGCAAGGTTGCATCTGAATTTGTATCTTCCTAGAGCGAGGGTACTTTGCGTCCTTGAAAAGGGTACGCATAATACTTATGGTGGCATCTGAGCGAATGGTTCGTAATGGCACCATGTCGCTGCAAAAGCGGTAGAATCTTGGTTCTCTGGAATCAAATTGACCGCCCTTAAGCACGTTGTATACATGTTATGGACACGAGTTTCAACTCAACAAAAATTATTACCAAAACAAATCGAGGTTTAACGCGAAATTTGGCTGTTGTTTGTTTACAAATAGATTCCATTCGGCCGTGCGTCTGTACTCGGATAACACACAGATGACGTCAAAGCGTGTTGATTACAAACAAGTACGCTACGAGCCGCGGGCAAGTAACGTGACTGGTGATCTTGCCACGTTTTGACGTCCTCTGTGCGTTATCAGAGTACAGTCCCACGGCAAAATGACAAACATTTCGTGAGCGGGCATCACGTTGACTGAATCGAGTCAAAAAGTTTCAATCAAATTTCTAGGCTACTGTACACATGCAATTGTTATTCTCTAAATTAGAGTATATTCCGAAAGAATTTACACTGTAACAATATTTTCAAAACTAGCGTTTATTCCAGATGGAATTTCTGACCCCAAAATATTACAGCATGTCGCCATTACCGGATTTCTTTTGGCGACATATTTGGGCAAAATAAATTAATATTTCTTTCCTTTTCACATCACAACAAACAGCTTTTTAAACCTGGTTGGGGTCACTTGCAACGGTCGTAATCAGATTTTTTATCGGGCAGTTTCACTTTCCTGAGAAAATTTGCTTATGTTTGTCCACTTCTCAAAAAACCGGTTTACAAAACTTTGTTGATCAGTCATTCTGGCTGGATTCTTGACTCTGGTCACGTGCGCCGGTCACACCGCTCAATGACGTCATTCTTGCATCTGTACTCCAATCACAAACTCCGCTTACACAAATCAAAACGCAAGTTTTACACTGTCCATTGTATAATTTGTAATCGTTACTTTGTTATATCAACAGGGAGTGTTACGTGACGAGAGAGATCTGGAGTTATTTGATCAAAGATTCAAAGAAGCTTACACAACAAAAAGGGTTGGCTATTTTGATGACGATGACAGCGAAAGCTATTAAATATAGATGGCTTTCTTCGAATTACATTTATCAATTTAGAGTTCAATGTGTAATTAAGCCTCTAAAATGTGTTCTCCTTGAGATTCTTATGACAGTCACAATTGTAATTGTTCTCCTTAGCTTAAAGTGTTGGCCTTTGGGTTGTGATTGTTAGGGAAGTACAGTGTTCTTTGGAGATATAGTAACTCTGAGGCAGTTTGTCAACTTGTAAATAGCAGTGGTTAACTACCTGTGTAATAAAGGTTAGATATTTGCAGATGGTCGATTGTGTTCTGTTTATACACTTAAGAAAGGCCCCGGCATAGCAAAGTGGAATCCTGCCTTTTTGACTTCCTATTTGAGCCACTTGATTTTCGCTTGAACAAACGTTCTGTCATTTTCTTTTTACAGAACCTCTTGAATCCACTAGCATCGAAAAAGGTTACATGTACAAACAATGTATCTATGCAGTAAACTCAACTAAAACTCTACTCAATTTTTTGAAAAGAGCATTATGTGAGGGCATCTAAAATCTTCTAAACATTAATTAATTCCACCCCTCTCATGAAAAAGAAAAAAAAAGAAGAAAAACAACAACATCAACAACAACAAAAGTGAAATAAAGTCAAGTGCCGTTTTATGTCAACGCGGATGAGTTCCGATTCATGTGACCGCGTTTGATGGCGTCTTTCCTCTTCGCTGCACCTTCCTGTTCCACTTTATCATCAGCTTCCCCCAATTCTGACATATCAAAGCTTTCTTCAAATGTTCCTTGGTTGAGCTCAGGTTGTTGATCCGTGGTTGCCGTACTGCCGATGTCTTGCAGTGTGAGTACAAGTGACAAGCAGCAGTCTACACTGCACTGAGGGTTCTGACGCCACTCCCACAGCATCCGACCAAGGTTCACTAAATACTGCACTGTGAAGAAGAAAAGTACAGATTAAACATCGGTGGATGACAACAGGCTATTGAAGCAATACTTGGGATACATCTAAGAAGGGATTCGTGAACTAGGAGACACCGTCGTTAATCAGCACTACATCGCTTTTTCGAGTAAATACGTTAGACTAAAATTGGGAGCACAGTTTAACAATGACATAGTTTGGTGTAGCTAAATTTATCTGGATGTCGATCCCTATCGAATTCCCCAGCCTATTTTTAACCTACCATTTAGAAAAAATATGCTGGACGACAATTATTTATTAAAGGTTGATTTGTCGTAATATTTGTACCTGCCACTACGGCGATAACCATTATGTTGGCCGTTACGAGCAAAACAGTAATCATTATCTTATCCACTTCTTTGTCACCCGCTGAGGAGATAACTTCGTCTGGAATCTGTAAAAAAAAAAGAAACAAACAACCAAGACAAATAAAGGTTTTAAAACAGCAGAACAAATTAGTGGCTGAGACCGAGGAGGTTATTCTGATGAAAGTAGTACGTAACCTCGTTTCGAAGGTTGCCCGAAACGACGCTAGCGTACTTGTCTGAAAGAGTCGAAATAAGAAACTGTGAATGGCTAACCTGAGTGGTTATCTTCAGATAGTCCCAAATATACCCTAGAAAATACCCTAGAAAAAGTTTTTTTGATTTAATCTCGGAGTATGTCTCAGAGTCGAAGATCTAAACAGACCTATCGTTAAACTGAAAGCTATCGTCACATCAACGCACATGAAAACCAATAAACTAATTTAGTCACTGCAAAAGGTCAATCTCCTGATATTTTAAATCCGTGATACTAAATCAGAATCTTACTTTGAGCAACATTCCAACTGTAAAGTTGACAGAGGATGCCATGAGTGAAATCAGCTGTAACCAGTGCTCAGAGGAGTCCTTTATAGGCTTGTACCATGCAAACAATATTGTGTAAAGTCCAGACACAATAGCCGCCGAACCAATGTATGTACGACTCTGGGCATCCGCAAGTAAAAGTGCTGAAGTCAACAGCACCTTGCGCGCCAGTTCCACAATCTCCCAGAACCAACAATTGTCCGAATAGTTTTCGTAGAAGAATCTCAACCCCCTGGCCAAAGCGGAATGAAGCTCGTTTCGATTACTTGGTTCTTTTGATTTGGAAAGGCACCTCCATAAGACCAGAAGAGTCACCAGTGGAAAGGCAACTGGGTAGGCGGTGAGGACGTACGAAAATTTTACGAAATGATTGTATTTCTCATCATGGCACTTTACAGAGAAGTCTGCTTGGAGGAAGGACTAACAGCCAGCATTCTGGTCCTCGCTACAAATCTCTTGGCACGTCTGAGGGAGCATTCTGAAGATCTGGATGCACGTTGATGGGTATGTGATGAAAAGCACCAGAAACGCAGCGCGATAGGAACGCTCCTTTGTGAGCTTTAGGACTTCACGTTTCTTCCCAAGAGGCATCTCATCTCGTCGATTGACGATGATCTTTTTACATTGAAAGAAAAATGCTGGAATGGCTACTGCCAAGACGTTGACAGCAACAAACATAAGCAATGTGGAGTAAGCGTCGACTTTTGCCGAGTTGTTCAAGCAGTGGATGGGGACGATTTGGAAAAGATTGAGTTGCAGCATTCCCGTGTACTTGCCGATACTTGCCATTGTCTCAGGCCACTCGACGTACGAGAAAGCGTTCAATGTCCCGGAAGTGACTTGATAGAAGCTGATAACTATCTTGAACCTTGCAAGTAAAACGTCTGCCACAGATCTTTGAGTGTTTGCCTCCTTCTTCTTATCCCTGAGCGACAGAAATGTGACAAGGAATACGAGGATAATGGCCACAAGGAATTGAGCAACGATCCAAGGTAATGATGGACATTTCTGGCATTTGGTTAACAACTTGAAATATCCCTCAGCGCATACACCGCAGAGAGGACCTTCGTAGCCCTGGGAACAAGTCGAGTCCATGGTTCCAAGGCATGACTCAACAACTGGACACGCGTACGCCAAAGGCAAAAAATTTGGGTATTTCGTCAACCTTTTATTGTATGAATTATCAGTTATCTGCAGGCTGTCTTTGAACCGAGTATACAGTTCTTTTGTCTTGTGATGAGACCACTTCCAGTAAAAGCCTCTGGCTAAAGTAACGGTGCCGTTACCACATTTGTACCCTCGAAGACAGGCCAGGCATTCACCGAATCGGTCCAGGCGATAGTTACCATGGAGACAGAAGCATGCTCTGAAGCCCGCAAAAACTCTTAGGTTTGTACCTGTCGAAAGATGTTAAACCATTTGTAACTTTTTTGCACGTATTTGATTGGATTAAGAAGATAGGTTACAAAATTAGTGGCCTTTGGCGAGATATTTAGTCGTTAGAAAAATTGAAATAAGTAAACTGTTAAAACAGGAGAAATGGTTCAATATCGTAAACAAAGCCAACGGACACCTTATAATCACGCTGGTTACCATCATGAACGGGAGGATCTTGAGGAGCAAAATGGTTTTATTTATTAAACAAAGAAATTATACCTTTAGGACAAGCTGAACAATCTGACTCTGCTTTGCCAGGAGCTCTTAGAGGATCAACATAGGTACCTGGAGGACACTCCTTGCAGCCCGTACCATGCGCAATTATTCCTTCTTGCGCCAAGGTGTCCTGATAAAAACCGCCTGGAATGGAAAATCACTTTTGATATTATGCAATAGTTTCATAACCCTCTGCCGGGTTAATTTCTAGGAAAGACTCCCTAATGTTTGTATCGATGTGTCATCAATAGACCATTTCCGAGTTACTTTGAACCTCATTATGAAAGCGAGGCTAAGTGCAAAGTTTTTGTTATGAAAATTAGTTGTCATTCATATGCAAACAAAACAAATTTTCATATGAGAAGTTTTGCACTTAGCCTCGCTTTCATAGTGAGGTTCTCAGCAACTCGGAAATGGCCTATTATGAAGGACTCACCTAGTTGATTGAACTAGGTACGTCATTTACTAGTCTCGTATGTGGCGTATGCCTTGTATATTACCGACTAAATTCATGCGCTGTGACGAAAGTGGCCAGCATGATACTGTGAAGGAAACAAATATCACACTGAATTTTTGTGAGAGCAACTAAAATCCAGTGATTATCAGGGCCAATCTCATGTGTACAAGAGACAACCTGACTGGGGCACAACGTAAGTGCTCGTTTTTATAGCTTCTTTGTTATTCTAGTTACTTGTGTATAGCCACGATGTTTAGTTGTTTTAAATTTATTTTCGTGCTTAATATCTGAAAACTAGCTGGTGAGCTGTCTCACTAAAGCTTAGCGTATCTACACAGTAAACTTGACTTGAAACTTGAACACTTGCACCCTAATAGGTAGCTTTGGTCATTTCTAAGCAGTTATTGGTGTACTCGTTTTGCAATATCCAAAACAATCTCATCTGTGATTCATTGTTCTTGTCATGTTTTGCAAATCATTTTTATCATAAAATGTCTTGATGCCTCGTCAAATTCACTGTTTTAAGGAAACCCAGTAGTGCACCGCGCATGAATGCGTCATCATGATAATCGTAGCCACTGATCAGAATGAACTATGTACTCTCTGCAGCCGATTAAACACAGGGTTCCATTGTCCAATGCAATTAGCACATGTTATTTGCAGAGACCACTAAGAAGTGAACCAAGATGTATAATTATAACGTACCCGTGGGCGATTAGTTTAATCACCGCTATTTTACCTGGAGGACAAGGAGTGCATCCCTCCTCAGTCTTATAAGTACCATAGCTGCATGGTGAGCATGCGTAGTAGTTTTGCCAGTGGTCATCGGATAGGCACGTGTAACCAGTTTCTTCCAGATATACATTAACTGGTGTTGGCACAAAGACAGGAATCGACTTCGCAAGTGAAGGTAAGCTGTAAATTAAAATCAGTTTTCTCATACTGATTTGTCATAAAAATAGAATAGAGCTTAAGCATAAGCCGGCTACTGAATTTGAACGTGTCTGTAATAGAACCGGGCTGAAACCGACTTCTTTAAAAGACCAACTGTAAGAAAGAGAATGGCACACGGTATTTAATCTCGCGTTATTATCTTTCTAATTGTAAATAACAAAACAAGGTCCATTCTACATCGTTATAATTCGATAAGCGTACATGAAAACTTCTTGCAGGCTTGGCAAGGCCGAATATGTCCTCAACTGTATTGTCTTTATTTCTGTGTTTACCATTAATCTGAAATCCAAAAACACAAAGTGGTTAAGGTATCGCGGTTACATTTTCCCAGAATCTCTGGTGTGATTATCACATTGTTTTAAAGTCCTAGCTCTTATAGAAACTGTGGTGCAGCGTTTATGGGAAGTGGAAACGAATATTTGTTCACTTGTAAAGAGTTTCGAGAGCTGACCTTTCGAGCGCTAGCCCTTCGCCAGGGCGAATCCTTGGACTCAACTAAGTGGATAAGACCTAACGTTTGAATTAATTAAAATTGCATCCGATATAACCAAGTTCAAGAAGGAGCAAAGCACATAGTTACAAGGTCGCCAGGTTCTGACATCTGTCGAAAGCACCTTCTTCGATCACCCGGAGTGGATTTCCTGAAAGAGTACTGCAGAGCAATGCATTAGTTGTTAATCTTTTTTCCTCATGCAGTGAAGTCTGGCGTCATAGATGAACTTACTTTTTTACCCCTATCTAGACCGGGATCTTTGTCGTCTTCAGTGGCTGGGGGTGGTGTGGAGGAGAGGGTGGGGGAAGGGAGCATAGATAGTACCCCAATGATGTTTCCCAATGATGTTTCCCACAGTGGGAATTGAAGGCGTCATATTACGTAGAAATTACGCCATCATTTCCAAACGTCGGCCATCTTGGATCCGCCATCTTGGATTTCTGAATTACCCCAAAACGTCAGAAACCACGAAAATTGATC
Source organism: Pavona decussata (assembly GCF_977016875.1). NCBI lineage: Eukaryota > Metazoa > Cnidaria > Anthozoa > Scleractinia > Agariciidae > Pavona > Pavona decussata. The sequence continues at coordinate 1,371,224 of NW_028145513.1, read as the reverse complement.
AAACGCAATCAAAAGCCAAAGTAAAAACACTTATCTGATCTAAGAACATGGAAATTACTGTAAGATAGTTAATTTTTCGTCATTAAAAACACGAATATTACTAATTCTAAAACACTTCCCCTCAAAATTTGTTTGATATGGTAACATCAAATTCAGTGACCACTGATCTATCGCATGGAAATTTTCCCAGATAAATTTCTCAAAAGGTCACAAGGTTTGATGGCCTGTGCTCAAAACGTTTAAAGTCGGCGCGGACAGAATATCTTCCCCCTTCTCCCCACGGGGGGTCTACATAGGGTAAAAAGTTAAAAGTGTGAGCATTCAAATAAAAGCTGGTTAGCATTAACTTTCTTCTTGTGCTATTTGCGGCTACGAAATTTGTGTCCCAGGGCCTTCTAGTGTATTCAAAATGGCGGCGATCCATTTGTTATTTTGAAAAACAGGCGATGAGCAACACTTAATGAGTCACAGTAACTCACATCAGATGTCTCAACTTAACCATGCACTTCGGCCACATTCTGTTTTCATTTCGGATGCTCCCTTTATATAATACAATGTAAATTACATGACCATAAGCAGTTAGGGACCTAATTACATATGTAGCTTTTCGTTTAAATTGTAGAAATATGTGTCTACTGACTTCGTTATTAAGTGTTTGTGTATGGTTAATAGAGTGGTTTTCAATTGAGTGTCGAAAACACGCTCTGTGATTTATAAGAAAAACTCGCGGCACTTTCTCAACAGATGGGGGAACCAAACCAATGTCAACCATGACTTGCTCGCACGCGTTTTCCCTCGCCACGGACCGGTTACAGTATTTGCTTCGAGTCATTGTTTGCGTCTGTTGTGATTGACCAGAGTAATTACTTTGGTTTTGGTTTTCCTGCACTCAAGGGAAACCCACTCTAAAGGTCAACATCATAGAGCCTTTCTCTTCTGAGGCATTTCACATTGTTAGCTTGTCTTCAGATATATAAACCACTGTGTATATCATGGTACATACAGAATCTCAAGCTCTTTTGCACCCAGCCAAGAGAAATGACGTCTGTTGATTCTACGAATGCGATTTCCATCCAGAAATCTAATGAATATAAAATTAGAAAAAGAAAATACATTCGCTCTGTGTTTTGAGTATAACAACTGAAACAACTATAAAATTTATAAGGCAATGCGTTAATTGATAGTTACCCGGAATTGGGAAGTTACAGGAAAAAAGGTCATTTTTTCTTTCCTTTTTTTTTTTTTTTTTTTTTTTTTAAGTTTTTAACGTCCAAGGTCTTGTTCTGTACATAATTTCAAAGGTAAGGCTGTGTTCTAAAGCATTACCGAAAAAGCCTGTGAAGCTTATTTTTATAACCCATTTTATCTCAGGCGTTCTTGGTGCACCAGGTTCAAATGCGACACCCAAAAGGTCCGGAAAGCCTGTTTTGGAAAACGGGTACCCAAAAATGCCCTCACAAGCATGCAAATTGCCACCTGAAGAAACCACTAAAAAATGAGGCTTGAATTCTTTTACAGGGCCCCGTTGAAGCAATGACCATCTTCTAAGTGAACTGTCTTGGACAATTCCTCTCTTACTTTGTTGTAAGCTTTCACATCTACGGAAGGGGCAAGGTCACCTTTTGTGATGTAAAAAGTTTTAAGCTTGACCTGTATCAAGCGACCACTAAGTAAAATGAAATCATTCTAACTGTGATCATATTGGTAATAAAATGCTGAAAGTGCATTTAGCAAATCGGGAAGACTAAAAGGTATTGAAAGCAGTAAAATCATTTTGCCGGTCTTCTTCCATTTCCCTGAAATCGTCTTTCGTGGAATGTCTCTATAAAACATTCTAACCTGTATTAAGCAATTAATCTGTATTATTTCAGCACTCTGTGTCTGTATTATCTTACATGTATTTGAGGAAGAAATTGTACTGGAAAGCCTCCTCATCAATATACGTGATTTGATTGAGAGATAAAGACCTGCAAAAAAGGAAAGATAATCAAGAAAACTGGCTGATTCTGGGTATTGAGTTCTTTGTATTGATTGCCACAAAGCACAAAGGGACAAATTTTAATATATAACACCAAACATTTGGACGGTTTAGCGAGGTAATGGAGAACCAAGAAATCCAAGATGGCGGATTCAAGATGGCGTCTGCATGGAACAAATGACGTCACCGTCATATTTTATTCACGTTAGATTTGGACATGCTATACACCCTAACAGTTTCATTGATTAAGATTTATGATTTTTGTGCTAAAAAACTGTAATAAACAGGCGGTTTAAAAACTAGAATACAAAATGTTGTGGTACGTGCTCTTCAAAAATTCTCCTATGTTGTCACTGCAGCATATTAGGTACACAAATACAACACAACCTCTCCCTAAAGTACACAAGAAATCTTTAAGTCTCCCTTAAATTTAAAATAGGCTCTTATGAGCAACTCGTGAATGCAGAGGATATAAACTAGTGTATAAATGTGGTCGTTGTATTTGGGCGTCATATGTTTGTTTTGCATCCATTTCTTGTAATAAGGGGATTGTTGTACAGAAAATGATTAATATGAGAAATCATGTATTTTGTTTTGTGGTTATTAATAAAACGGTACAACTAAATACGTATAGGTACAAGGCCTTTTTAACGAAGCAATTTAATTTTTTGTGTGAAATACCCTTTAAGTAATAGGTCAATGTTCATTAATTATTTTGGGAGACTTGCAAAATAGAATGGCAACATATCCTGCAAATCTGGATGAAAAAGGGCAGATGTGGAATAAGTTCCTTTCTGAATAATAATGATGAAAATCGAATACAAAACGAGGACGCCAGCCGTAACTCGATATTTACGAGTGCTTGAACTAGATTATTTTACTCTGACGCTCAAAAAAGATGTTTTCAATCACAAAGTTTGAGCTCTACGCTGCCAAATATAAATTCGAAGATTTATTTCGTGAAATAAGCAAAGTTTCTAACGTGGCAAGCGATCTGAATCGTATTTCATTGCATTTCAAGACCATTTGCTCGGTTGCGTGGCAGCTGCGAAGCGACGTCTTGTGTGAAAGTTTACTGCTGCTTACCTAGATTCTTAACTCGTTCTCATTTTTGAAATGACGATCCAAATCACTCTCTTAACTATACATTCCATTCGGATCATTTCCGCCCTCTAAAATAATGTTTTAACGTCCAGAAGACCTTCTTAAAAGAAGCTCTGCTGGATCGTTACCGTGATGGCTCAAATACTCTTTGATGCGGACGCCATATCCGGCAATGGTAATGTCTCATTCGAAATTATCGTCCTTAAAGCTTCCACGCATACCAGTAAATTTTACCCCCTAACAACAAATAGAGCGTGAGTTCATAGTTTAAAAAGGATGCTGTAGAGCGTCTTGAAACTTTCATGCATACCATTAAAACGTGCTCACTTAAACAAGTAATTATTTCGTGACACCTTTATGTGCTCATTTGAGTCCGCTGTCCTTTTTCAATAAGTTACTGGATCAAATCCCCAGGTAGTTTACAGCTGAGTGACCAAGCGAACACAAGTCCATTCCTGTACTCGTTTTATTGTATTCCCGGCTAGCTCGTAAAAATGTACAAATGTCTCTATTTCTTCCCAGCCTCCCTCCTGTGTTAACAGTCCCTTTAACTTTAGTCTGTGATGTTAAAAATGTAATTACACTCACAGCAGGTCTAAAAAGTGCATCGTGGAGAAAATGTCTCGTTCTATTCGTTTTATGCGATTACCAAAAAGATCTCTGGAAAAAAGTTGGTAATCATATCAAAATTATGATCAACAGCGTTTTGTGACTGTACCCTCTTTCACATCCTACTTCAGATGAATAGGCCATTTCCGAGTTGCTTTGGACCTCATTGTCAAAGCGAGGCTAAGTGTTAAGTCTAGTTTTCATTAAAACGCAAACAAAACTAATCTTCGTATGAAAAGCTTTGCACTGAGCCTCGCTTTCATATTGAGGTTCACAGCAACTGGAAAATGACCTATTGCATTAAAATAGGTTCACGTCTACTAATTTCACCTGATTAGACTGACAAACGAAGCATCTCTTGTGAATGAAATGTGATGTTATGTTTAAGTCTGGTGCCGTGAAATGATTGAGGTAATTTTTCAGTCATTGACAAATGCATGCGTACTTGGACATTTATTAGACTCATAACAAATTACTATCTTGACACTTTATACACAAAAAAAACTACTGCAAATTACAATAAACTACATCATTTTAAGGATGAGATGTGTGTAAAAAGTCGAGTCAGGGGGATAAATGAATCTTGAGGTTTTTTATAACCTCACCCCCAAAAAATACGTTGAAAAAGATTTAACACTGATTTCGACTCAATATTTTCACTTTTTCCTTTTATTCGAAGTGAAAAACTGAAGGACGTCCTCTCTGGCTAGTCATAAATCCAAAACAAAAAGCAATAACAATTAAACAGGATTACTTACAATGTTATTACTGCTGATAACTTGTTGTCGTCTGGAACAGAAGAATTTCCTAGATCCAGTCCATTGTTTCTCAGCGATCTTTACGGAAATAACAGTTTTGGAGGGGGTTGGACGATAAGTTTTTTTTAACATGTTGGAATGTTCGAGCAAAAGGGGCTTTGCATGATTTTTTCTACTGAAGTGAAATGCAAAGACCCCAGGAACAAGCTTTTTCGGTGAACTGGGGAAACGGGGCACAGCACTATTCATTTTGTCATCGAGACGTTTAGCTGCCCATGTTAGATAATGTTTGAACAATATTTTTGGTTGGATGAATGTTTTGCTGGTCTTCAAACATTTCGACCAAATTTTAACAAATGTTATGCGTGATGTTAAACAACTTTAGCAGCGCGTCCAGCATTGTTATAAGCTAAAATAAAATTGATAACGCTTTTTGAATTGAAGCATTTCATTGATGAGTTTTTTGGAACTTCTTCGTACTTCTTGGTTTTGGAAACAATAGTTTGAGGTTCAGTGTCGTCCAAACAGATTATTCTCTCTGATGCGCATGAACAATTTTAAAAAAGGAATAAATTGCAAAAAAGTGTCATGATCAATAACTAAGTTGTTTACTTACAGAAAAGATAAATCCGTCAAATGGCCCAATGCTTTATTTTTTATCTTTCGCAATAAGTTTCCTGTTAAATCTCTGGTTCCAAATAAACAAAGAAAAAAAATTTAAAATCGTAATTAAAATTGTAATATTAAATTATTACTAGTCACTTATGTTTCTACGTAACCAAATGCTTATCCATGAAAGGAATTCAAAGAAAATTGACAATACGGCTGGATATTTTCATGAAGACATAATCTTGCGTACGTTCCTGTTAGAGCAACATATCAATTTTACCGTAGGGAGGTGTATGACCCGGCTACTATTCTAAGTGGCTCAGCAGATGTTTTTTCTCCAGTGTATTGGTTTACCTTGAGTTCCCTTTTAGATTTAAGGAACGAAACTTGACCAAGTGAAACTATACGAAAATTATTCTCATTCATATATCGATCAATCCTATTTAACTTTTATCAGACTGTTCCAGAAAAATAAAGTTTACAAATATCTTAATTGATGAAGCCCAACAAAAGCGTCCTCGTCAATTTGAGAAATGAAGTTTTCTGCAAGAAACCTGAAAAGCGAAACAGAAAATGGAAGTGTTAGCCATTAACGCAAAAGCTTGTCAACTGTTGTGAAGAAGAGAAGTGCACCAAAAAGAAGTCATACCGATCCAGACAATGAAACGATTTACTTACAGATCTCTCAACCAAACTAGACCCTCGAACATGGGCTTTTGAATTCTTTTTAACTTGTTTTCCTGAAGATTTCTAAGACAAAATAAAGGCAAAAGATATATGTCCTCGTAATTCGGAATGACGTTAAGTTGTGCCTATTTGTAAAAGTCCGAGCTGACATTTGTCGGCATGTCAGTCTACCCTCGCAGAGCTTCTGGTAAGGGGAGTCAGCTACGTCTACGCGTTTGATGAGCCTTTGAATGGACGGATGGATGACTGGCTGGTTTGGTTGGTTGTCGCGTTGGTTCGTTGGCTTGACTGGTCTTTGGATGAATAGATGGATGCATGCATGCATGCATGCGTGCACGTATTCAAGATCTGTGACTAGTAGTTACGTATACCAGGTCTCTGTACCATTATCACCATATTCCATATAGTAGTCAAAGTGTCTTTGTTATACTTCTTTATGTAACGCGTGTTGAAACTGTAGATACTATACAAAGGATGGCGAGAAGCCTCTTATTAAATTATTTGTGCACGTCGCTAAAGATATACAAGGCGGTGTTAAGTGAAGCACTGTTCAGTTTTCCAAGTACATTTAGCCGCTCTGCAAAGTATTTGCATTGCCTTTTATCTAATCTCATTATATTGAATATTATAAATTTCTGTATACTTTGTGTACTTTACCCTGTTTAAATAAACCTTATGCCAAAATGGCCGTCATTTTAATATTCTTTTGCTTGCACTCGAATTAGCCCTTCTTGCCTCGCTCATTGGATTTTGAGTTTAAGAAAGAGGAGAAGGGCTAATTTGAATACGAACGAAAACATATTAAAATGGTAGTCATTTACGAGTAAGCTCTATGAAGGTGTCTTCTTCAAGCCTTTTCTTGAGAATAAGTTTAAAACAATCTGAGTTAAGAAAAACCCTGCACATAATAATACCGCAGTTTTCAGAGAGCATGTCTTTGAAGAAACGATGTTCAACAAAAGTTAGTATAATCTATTTTAACAGCCAACTTAAAAAAAGATAGTCTTACAAAAAAAATTGACGTTCAATTGTTGGAAATATTGTCATTATTTCAAAGCTTAGCTTAGAAAGCGAAGACAACATTTTAGTGTTCATTTTCGATTTTAAAACGTCATAGGTTGCCGCTTTTGTCAGGAAGCAGAAGTTCTTGTGTAGAATAATTGGAAATCCGTTTGAAGTCATAGAATCCAAAATGGTGGCGCGCAAAAAATGTAAAAACGAAAATAAACGATAAGAAAATCTAAATTTTATAACGGTATAATTCCATCTCAACTTTTTAAACTAAGCTTTGAAATTTAGACGCTATTTCCAACAATGTAGGGTCAATTTGTTGTAAGAGTGTAGGTTCTCTATTAGATAAATGGCTTTTTTAAAAAGGGTTCTTCACGTTCTACAATATTACTGAAACTTAATACTTAATGACATTATTTATGAATCGGCTACGAAAGAGAGGCTACTTACAACGTTACGATGCTTTTTGCACCAATGAATGAACTGTTTTCAATCTCCGCGATGCCACTTTTGTTTATATACCTGTATCAGTAAGTAATGCGAGAGATCACTTATTTACATAACTGTATGGAATCTACAATCGCTGAGTTTCTTTATCACTTCAAGTATTGACGTTAACTTTTAATCACATTGCTAGAATGAGGTAAACTGAATTTGACTTTTCATAGTAAATGTTGAAACAGGTTTTTATTAGCCCACGCAAACAAGAACAAGAGCTGACGACGATTGTCGAGAGTGGTTCAAACTCATAGAGAGTGTGTGAAGTCGAATGTGTTTATTTGCCAAAAGAGAGTTTGAACTTCCATCGAACCATGGAGACTGATGACAGGCTGAACCAATTCAAACTCTAAGAGTGAACTAGCCACAGTCACTAAGACGAGAATTTTAACTATCTTAGACTCGGGAACACTTGTTTGGCCCATGCATTATTTGCGCTGATGCCCAATCCAAGCTATAATCACGTCGTTGAGACATCCTCCTCTCTGACGACCTTGTTTAATGTTGACGTAGTTCTGTGAGTGCGTGTCGTTGTACACTAAAGATGGAAGTTGCCAAATACGGTACCTAGTGCATGGGAGAAGAGGGGAGACACAATCACATTACCCGATCACGTTTCAAAAAATCTTGACCAGTCAACGGTGTTGGTGGTTCCAGTCAGTCTAATTTAAAAGGGAAACATGGCGAATATGCTTTTACGAATACTGCAAACACTCAATTTGACGAAGACTTACATGGGTATAAACTTACAATTCTCTTAAGAAATAAAGGCTTGAGAATATTCCACTTGATACCTTTTTTATGTCGTTACCATCTAAATGACTAAAACACGAGGAAAAGACTTTTATAGGTGATCGATTAACGCTCTACCCTAATCACTTTCACAGTCACTCTGGATCAATTCGACAAGTCAAAGTTTGTGGCAATGGAGTAGCTAATCGAACCGGCAGTAGCTAATATCAAAAAGCTTGAAAAATGAAAACAAAACAGTATCGTAAAAGAAAGAGGACCAAAAAACAACAAGGACAAACAAAAAAGTCACAACATCGATACTCACAGAAATCTAGCGTAGTTTGGGATGAATATTTCCGCAGAAGAGAGGCGAACGCTTGAGCAATTCACAGTGTAAAACAAGTGTCGATTCGTGTAACAGCTACACCTATCAGGGCAAACTTTTCAAGAAAAAAACTTCAGTGAGATGCAAAAACGTTCTACATTCTTGGCTTTATATGTCCTATGACCATAATATAGTCACGAGATGAGGTTAATATAATTCGTTTAATACAGGGCGTGATGCTCAACCCGAAAATATTGGTTTGTACATTACATGAGTTCCCTTCTGAAAAAAGATAACTTTGAAGCTTAATGACACGAGACATAGGTAAAGACACTGCTATAACAAAGGAACCGTTCAACAAGGGACGCATTTCAGTATTTTTATATTATTCCAAAACCAATTTCATATCTCCTTTTCGGGATCGTTGGACAAAAAACAGGCAACGAGATCGCGGAGGTGCTTTTCCTCGCCCCTCACCCCATTCGTCAGGCTTCCTTCCTTCCTGTGAAATTTCGGAATGAAGTTGTTCACATCGTTAAGCATGCGTGGTGGGAATCTTACAAAAATCTATCCAGCAGTTTGGCCGATTTTTTTTTTAACAAAATGATAAATTTAAAACCTCCATGAAAATTCAATGCGAACGATCTCAAATAAAAATCTTGTTTTCAGGATCACAGAAGAGAAAATCAGTAAAACTTTAGTGGCTTCAAAAAAAGGCTTTAGGGTACATATTGACAATATTGACAACATTGTCAAGTCACTTCATGAAAGCAGTGTTTTATAATTACGGTCCATTCACTATTACCACACAGATACTCAGTTTTGAAATGTTTTAGATTTATTTGAAATCAAACAGAGAGAATTTTTCCATTCTTGTCCGTTTCATTTGCGACAATACTTCAAAGATTTGGTGGTGGCTTTTCAAATAAAAATCTGGATGTCGCAAAATTAATTTGCAATCTACTGATTTCGAGGGGTTTTGTTCATCAATCCCGACAAACTTCAATCCAAAATCAATAACTGCTGTAAATGTAAGATCAATTTGTACCGCAGAAGACTACCTAACAGGCGGCTAAAAAGGGAGGCATGGTGGCTCAAAAACTGCATCGGAACATTTTAAGTGAATTGGCGATGTAGACTGCACCCGTAGTTCAGTTCTATTCTAATACTTACAAGGATCTACTCCACATATGACCGAACTGTCTGAAGAGTGGGTGCATCTTGTTTTACTTCCAAGCTCTCCATGTTCACATTCAAGAATGGAATTTTCATTTCCAGTACAGTTCAAGGTTTCAAGCCATATCACTCCCTTGCCACGACCGAAGACCGCTGAACCAAGAGCCGTAGTAGCTGCAGGAAACCCTAACATACGACAGATGACATGCGCATTACGAATGTTCCAAGCATGATTGTCACAAATTGTGCCCCAGACTCCATTCAGCGATATTTCCACTCGGCCCATTTGGTTTGAAGAGTTAACTCCCGCCAGTCGAACGTTAACTAAAAAAGGAGAAAAAATCAGTCAAATTGATATACCTACATTTAAAGGCTGTCTTCATGTCAATGGTTTTTGTAATGAATGGTGTGCTGTTTCGGGAATTACTTTCTTTAAGGTCTTAGAGTGGTTTTAAATTAACTGTTCAACGAAGTTGTGTTTCGTTTGGTTTTCGCTCCTTCTTAGCCAATCAGGAATAAGATCAAATGCAATCGCTACTCGTGTCGCCGTTTACGTGCATTTCCTTCAGATGTGATTGGTTCATTGTGTTGTTTACTGTTGTTGTGATTGGTCAGCGTAATGATTTTGATTTGGTTTGACGAATCACAGTCGTTTTTAAAACCGCTCTACCAAAGTAACATATATTTCTAAAAGGCTACTCCTTTAACCCTTTAAGCTCCAATAGTAACCAGAGTCCAACTTCCCTTCACAGGACCCTCTTCACAATATTACCTACAGCAGTCAAGAGAATAGAAGAAATTGTCACTTACCATATAAAGTCTGATTTTTTTTAAAGCCAACTGGTATCGCAAGGAAACATAAGAAATGCTGATATTGGAGTTTAAAAAAGATATCAAACCCCTAAAATCTTCCTTCCTTCTTTAGTCAAGTAAGGTGGTTCTTGGTTTAGAATCTGCGAATGAAAGAAAGGGGAGGAGCAGGAGGAGGAAGGTGAGAAAAACAAAAAGAAGAAGAACACGAAGAAGACGAAGAAGAAGGAGGAGGAGGAGGAGGAGGAGGAGGAGGAGGGGAAGGAGGAGAGTGAAATGCTTAAAAGGTATTCAGTCTAAGCTACGCACTAGAAGGATTGCCACAGATGACACCAGCGTCTGTTTTCCTGTCACAACGTGATTTTATCGCCTTTCCCAATTTACTTTCAGGGCATTGCGTTATGCTAGACTCGTTACCAAAGCACTTTAAATGTCCAAGCCACGGTGTATCGCCAGAGTTGCCAAACACGGCTTCTCCTTGTGCTACTGTTGCTGGAGGTAACCCAAGCATTCGACAAACGACCATAGCTTCGCGTAAATCCCAACCAGCGGAACATACTCCTTTCCAGACTCCTCCAATTCCTAATTCCACGCGGCCGTCATTGGCGGAACCTGATAAGCTGTCAACTAATCGCAATTCAACTGCTATGAGAAAAAGAAGAAAATGAATGTTATTTCAGGTTTCAGTAAACGTTGCAAAGGGACGTTTAATGCGCTATGGGTGACAATTTTTGCGGCTATCAAGTTAGGGGTGATTGTAAATTCCCTGAAACTGGTTAATTTTGCTGTGCCCAGGCGTTTCTTGTTAACATTTCACTCTGATATGTCTCTCCTACGATACAGTGTACGTGACGAAAATAGAAAACGTCTTTGTTGGCGAATTAACGATGATTTGATTGCTGTTTTGATGCGACAGGAGCCAAGTAAAAAAGATTTCTTTCTGAAAGTTGCCTTGAGAGACCGCCCAGGAATCTTGTTTCATGGTCACACTGCATGCGCTTTCGCCGCCTCACCATTTCAACAACTCACCAGCTGGTTCGCCACATATTACGCTAGCGTCATTTGCGTGTCCACTGGAGCTGTAATATTTACCAGCACCCAAGCCTCCAACATTGCCACACGAAATCAACGAAGATTCGTTTCCAAAACATTCAACATGTGAAAGCCAGATCATGCCCGTTCCCTGTCCAAATATGGCTCCTCCAGGGGTACCGGTGGCAGCTGGAAGACCGAGCATTCGGCAGACTACGTCACCATCTTTGTTGTCCCAATCAGAGTCCGTTACAGTTCCCCAGAGGCCGTTAACATTCAGTTCAACTCTTCCTTGGCTGGAGCTCCCTCCGTCTGACAATCGAACTGTCACTTTATAAAGGGAAGGAATATTTTGAAGAGCATTAAGAAAATCCTTAATAATTACTAAGAGAGTGGCAGCACAAATAAGGGTGCACATTTGATTGGTGTGACAGCTACCAGAATTCCTTTTAATTAAAGAAGGTGTTCTGTTCCCATTACCTACAAATATTTGGTCATCAGTAGAACCGCAACAATTGAGGAGCTCTGGGAACAAGAATGGCGCGATTATGCTATGATGTTTCACATTTCGTACTCTATATTTCCAAGAAAGAAAAAAGGTCTGCTTGTTGGTTAAAAAATTATGCATCACGTTAAATATGCGTTGCTTTTTGTGGCCATTCTCACACCCCAAAGCCTTTGGCTTGACTGCGCATGTCGCAAAGTTATGCACAAAAGGAAAGCGTAATGGTGTCGAGAATGCTTTGCAGCCTGTTTGAATTTTTACTACGCATGCGTCACGAGATTTCACCGATGTATAACTGAGACAGTGGAAAATGTAATCATATGCACATACCATTAGGAGTTCCGCAGACGACACCCGCCTGGCTGTCACTGTCACAGAAATATGACAGGACAGCAGACGAGAACCTGGTGTCCATCGGGCACTCAAGAAGTTGACGCTCACTTCCATTACAGTCAAATTCGTGCAGCCACATTGAGACGTTCCCAATCCCGAATGCTGATGCTGGCGCTGCTGCGCTTGCAAAGGAAAAACCAAGCATCCTACACACAACTGTAGCTTCCTTTATTTTCCATGGAAAATCACACAAGCTTTGCCATTTATTTTCGACGAATACCTCTACACGGCCCTGGTTAGGTGACATCCCATCTGACAATCTCACAGGCACTAAAAGGCATAAAGGGAAATATACAAGTAAAGGTTGAGATAGGGCCAACGTTTAATTTAATATCTAATAATTAGATGAAGATGTCAGGACAAAGTAGTCAAAGCCGATCTTCGGGCCAAGCCATTCCCCTCTGAATGGGATGTTAGTTCTTCTTAGTGTCTTTGGGGTACACCCAGGAGGCTTTCGCTGGTAGCCATTCATACAGTTGAGAAGAGACAGGGACAGTGTTGAGTAAATCTTCACATCTCAGGAAAAGCAACAGTGTAGAAACCAACTAGCCTTAAAATCAGTGACCCTCCGATCTTTCGCACGAAAGTCCAGTTGAAAGTTCGATGCAATAACCACTACACCACCGAGCCTCCTGACAAAGAGGTCTGGTTACTATTCCAACACCTGAATAACTATACTCACAGGAATCGCATGTTGCTTGTATCCCAGACCAGGCTCCGTTAACGAGACAAGTTTGACTCCTTGGACTGCTGATTAGAAAACCGGGACCACAAACAACCTGACATGTACTTCCAATTGCTTTTCCTTGGCTGCAGTTAACACGTCCATTTGATGGTGAGCTTAGGTCTACACATTCTTGAGCTGATTCACACAATAATTTAAAACAACAACAACAATGAGAACAACAGTTTTTGTGTATTTTATTCACATTTTCGCGACATTTTGCTAACTAATTTGTTCTTCTCATGATTTCAGCCTTCTTCCCTTCCCCCTATCTCAATATTCTGTAAATATGGAGTTTCAATTATTTTACTCACAAGATATTACAGAGATTAAGAATTATGTTTAAAGCATACGGCAGAAATGACCACGTGACCATGTTTACCCTCTATTTGCCGCTCGCTGTTTTCAGTTTCTCAGTTTTCTTAGTAAAATTCAGTAGTTTTGCATTAGCTTCAAAGGCTTGAATTATTTTGCACAATACTTATTTGTGTACTAATTTTTTTCCAAGAAAACACAAACGCGAATCTCGCGTTTGCCATTTGCTGCAAACGCGATTCTAAATCTCTATATTGTCCTGTACAGCCCAAGCAGTGCCATCCCAAAGTAGAATGGGAAAAGCGATGAACGTTCCTGTGCACCATTACTCTTTTGACTTCTTGTGGCCATGAAATTCAGTTGTGTTGCGCACTTGGCGATTGTATTGATTACTCGAATGATTTGGAAAGTTGGCAAGATGATTCTAAAATGATAAATACCACTGTGGCCGACAAAAATTATAAATAAAATAGAACAATACATATTCGTATAAGATTATTTTTAATGTACGTACAAGTAGAGACCATTTACATCAAAGTTAAATTATTTTGCAATATTGTCATCTACGTACTGTTTTTTTCAAAGAAAACATAAACGTTAATCTCACGTTTTACGTTTGGCGTAAACGCGATTCTAAACCTTTCTACTGATTTGTTATTTCTCACCGGAACAGTTCTTTGTTAGAAAAATGTCATCAACTGCAATATCGCCACGAAATGAAGGACCTCTGACGCCCTCGATGGTGACCTAAAGGGATAAAGAACACAATCTAGACAATCAGATACCTAAACAAATCAATCAATTAATATCAAATTAATAGCAAATTGTCCTGTGTCGGCCAACAATAGTAAGTCGTCCTTTAGAAAATAGAAATACAACGGAACTGCTTGGGTAAAAAAATATCACCGTTGCTGAGATCAGTTATTGTGCCCGAAAAAAATCGTTTAGAACAAATACTGTTATTTGTAAACCCGTTTATCCGAAAACCTTGTATACGTGACTAGTGTAGTTAACCTTCCGAAATTTCAAAATGTTCTTTTGTTCATAAATTTGATCTATGCCATGCTAGGGTCCTATTTTTCTTCCTTTCCGAAAATGGATAAGTTTCCTTCTGATTGTCACGGGATCAGTCTTAACAGTTTGTCAACCTGCGATGCGTAGAAAAAGTAATTCGAAGTTAACTGTATTTCGTAAATTTTAAGGATTTCCTTTTTACTTTTAATTTACCTGCGCCTAGCTGGGTTCTTATGTTGGTTTTCTACCTTTCAACATTCAGTATCCCAAAGAGCATCATTAATTTCACCACGCCACTAAGACGTAAGACCGACACCAGCTTTAGTTCCTCCGATGTCCCATCAGCAGGGATTTAGGAGCTGGTCCACATGTGCGACGCACACGCAAGCAACGCAAACGAAAAAACAAGCCCAAGTACCGACGCAAGAAATGAAGCAAGTAAAGCTTGGTATATCCCCTATATTTGACCTTTAACAATTCCAATAAGATGCGTGTACGGTATTCCTTGCGCGCGCGTTTGCGTTTGTGTTAGGTGTGAACTGACACTTGTTGTTTGGTGTGAACAACTGACAATTGCATGTGTGAACCAGTCTCAACCTTCTAGTTCAGTACAAGTTACCTTATTTTGCGACCCATTCAGTCTGACTTGAGCCATGTTCCAGTTAAATCCTTGCTCTCCTACTACAGACATCACTACAGTGTCATTCACCAACACTTTCAGTTCTCCAATATCAGTGCCCCACATGTGATAAAAGAAAGTCAAGCACTGTCCGCCAGTTACATTTCTAAGAGACAGTCGAGCGTTTGCACCGGGACTCCTCCCCGAAGCTTCGATGTAAATGTAGAAACCCTCAACTCAAATTAAAGTAGATACCGCTTTCCTTAATCTGCCCACTTCTTATCTATGATGTGGACAAGTTCGAGAGGCTGTGATACTAAAGAATTAAAATGAACAGCAAGTCTTTGGAAAGGTATCGAGAAACAGGTTATAAGAGATCTTACCCAAAGAAAGAAATTGAATAAGCTGGATTTGTGGATTGCCTTAGAAAGCTCCCCCCAACGTTATCGGGAAAGCCACGATGATCTGAAACCCACAGGGAATTTTAAGGTGTAATATATAGTAGACACCGCCTTACACCTGAATTGAGGCGTTATACCTTCCAGCAGATTTAAAGACGGAACAACTAAAGAACATACTTCGCTCGGTCCGTAATGTCACGACCTTTGGTCAATATTCCCCAGTAATGGCCCTCGCGCTTGGTCAATAACAAGTAAGTAAAACTATCTGCCTTTATTTCTTTCATTAATTAGTTTATAATCACCTGTTCCTGTGGTGTGATCTTTGTATGGCCCAGTCAGGTAAGAGGGTGTTCGGCCACTTCTTCGTGTCCAGTCAAACGAATCCGTATCTTCTTGTTCCCAGCCGCAAAATCCAGGCTCAAAGTTACAGGAGACCCCCTCCGCTGAAATGAGACATTTTCGTTGTGCAGAATCTCAGTTCAGACACAGCACTCTTCAGTCACCGAACTAAGTGTTAACGTGGTATACGCCAGTCGCACAACAGTGACTGGGCGTCAGAATAGGCTGATGTTTTAGTTTTTAATGTTTTAGTTCATTGTGGTAGAAACTATTTGGGCTCTGTAAACTTTGTCGCGCTGTATTAGTAGCTAGCGCGATTCGGAATAATAACAGGCACTTGTCATGCACCGTCTCATGTACAGATTATATTCTTATTTGGTACGCGTTAGGTACAACAGTTGGGCCTAATTCGTCGAATTCGTAAGGCGCATTAAAAGCCCTGCGTCTGAACTGTCCCGTCTACCGTAATCTTCTCAACCTTAAATATATAACTTCAGTGGCCTTGCTTTCAGTTACACAGTAAAATCCTAATGCATGGAATGAAATTAAATAACGCGCAAAAATGAAAGAATTTCTCTATATTTACGAAGCAAAGGAGAAGCTCATTCGCTAACATTCGGCAGCTAATTGTTTTTCACAGCGTTAGAGTGCTGGGCTTAATCGCCGGAGGCCCCGGGTTCACGTTTGATTCCTGATCATGGATCAGTGAGACGTCTGGGGCTCACGAGTCCCGATACAATTAGACATCTGGTCAGCCTTAAACTTGTTCAGATTTTGAGCAAGTTTATGTTCAACTTGCAATAATGGATTTTTTTTTAACTGAGAAGCTAGCATGTTCTTCACCAAGTGGTTAGGCGTATGCAATGCCTACTACAAAGAATGTCTGAATTGTTTGGGTTCGTGCAACAACAACAACAACAACAACAACAAAATAGAAAAAACAAAGCAAAAACAAACAAGCATTACAAAACAAAAAATGCCCGGAATATTTACCTCCCCAAGGAAGGAACGGAATTACAACGAGCAAAAACATCGTTATTTTAGGCATCATTATTCTTCAGTTTCTAGAAGACAGAAAAAAAAACACTGTTTAAAGGTTAAACAATGGAAAAAAAAAACCAGCAGATTTTAATTAACAGTATTCGTCCTTGTATTCCAAGAAAGTTCTATTGTTGTTCGCCACGGGAAGTGCAGGTATTTTCTTTAGACCATTTTCTATCGCCTGAATAAAATATAGACCACGGACTGGCCATCATATAAAAAAAGCGCCCATCAATTAAAAATCATAACTTCTTTTTCGGTTCTAAAAAGGAAAAGCGTATATAAAGATAATTTAATACATACTTTCTCTTTTTTTCTTTTTTGAACATAAGATATGTAGCACTACAGTGCTTTTTATTCCCCCCTTAAGTAACAGAAGAACTTTCACATATTTGACTAAATTATTACTTAGATAAACGTCAGTACTAAAAATATTAAGTTACTGTCAGGGGCTCATGTTGAGAACCCAAAAATAATATATTACCCCAGCGAACACTTTATACACTTATTTACCTCAGCAAAGAATAAATACTGCAAAAATCGAAAACAGAGGGATTTGTTTTGAAATAAAATTGCGAAAAGTAGTATGTTCCTAAGACTTCAAAAGTTAAGGAAAATCGTATCCCATTATACATATAATAAAACCTTTGCAAGAGATGTGGATAAAGAATAAACGCCATCTGGATTAAGTTGAATGTCCCCAGTTTGCACACACATTTTTTTTTGCTCTCTCTTCTTTATTTAAACGCAAAAGAGGATATCAGTAGAATTTAAACACTCAGTGGACTTACAAAAGGAGAAGTACGTACAAAGTGACCAATATTCGAGCTAGTTGACACATGTGCCCCTATAAGTAGAAGGATTCCTTCCTTCGGCTGACACAAAAATAAAGTTTCTTACTTACTTAAATCAACTGTGAAAACAAAATACGGAAAACCAAATTGATCATATCAGTAGTTCAGTAAACAAAATTAAAATGAAACTAAATGAACGACAACATTTACCGGTCGATGGCAGCATTTCCAACGTACGTATATGTCCGTTTTTGTCCTTAGTGCTAGAGGTACATCATTCATTTGTCCCCTTACACATTCGCATTTGCCGCAATTATCACCAATGTTATCACGCACGACTTGCTCCCGTCTGGCCTCTGGAGGTCCTAGGTTTGATTCCCGCCGAGGTCAAAAAATTTTTCTTTGTCTCGTGCGGTCTGCTATTTCCTTACTAGGACTAACGCTCAGTAAGAATTTCTTGGTTTCTCTTTACCACTTAAACATACACTGCAGAGTTAATTTTCTGATCGATCATCGGTAACAAAATAGATCGGTACAGACTTGCAATACACTTTCAGTCCCTTTCTGTGACCGTCTTTAGTTGAAAACCAATTAATTTCAAATTTTTCCTGAATCAGTTAACCTTGAAAATTTAATTATAAGGCAAGGTCAGGCCTTAGGGGTCAGTTCTTTTCACAAATAACTCGGTTTATACTTATGAGTGTGCACGATTGATTCATTCAGAATATCACTAAAATTGTACTCCTGCTTGCTGTTAGAAGTACGATAGATGACATTGACAAAAAACTGAATAAAACAGTATGTATCATGAAGAAACTTGGCAGAAAATGGATATGTTTTACCAGATGGACACGGGTGAAGAATAACCTTTGTTAATTTCCTCCAGAGCGAATTAAAATCTCGAGATTATTGATACAAAATCTGCTCTTCTATTCATCATTGTTGTTTCCAGGGAGACATTTCTCTAGCAATTTCCAACAAATGTGTTCAGGAAACAAGAGAAAACTTTCACAAAATGAAAATTGCATTTTTTTAGCGTTGTGACGTCGAACTACCTAAAATGCAACCAATTACCTAAAATGTTGTATATCTCTTTTTTTTTCTCTCTCTCATTCTGTTTGGTGGGTTTGTGGACCTTTTGGCCTTCTCTCTTTCTGCTGAATCTTTGAAGATAACGCTTGAGCAAAGTGGAAATTGTTGTCACAGAGAACTGTAAATGGTGGGCAAACCCGGCATATGTCCTTGTTTTTTTTTTTTTTTGGCGGGGGGGGGGGGGGGGGGCGGTTGAGGGGATGACTTGCAACTCTAGCAAGCCAGATTCGATTTTACTTATTTAGGCATTTATTCAAAGCACCTTCCCGGGTTCCCAAAAGTTCCTTTATTCTGTTCAATCTAAGCACCACATTGAACAAAGAACAGCGTTTTTTTCGTCATATGAATAAACTAATGACCTTCGCTCGGCTGTCATTCCATCTTTTAAAGGAGATATGCGTCGTTTAATTTTTTGCCGTATTTATATTACTCTCTTTGACTAAACAGATGCCTTTCGTTTTCGAATCATACACTGACCATTGTTTGTTTATTTAAATTACGAGATAATCTTATCAATTAAATAAAAAATAAAAAAAAATTAAAAAACAAGTTTTAGTCTATCGTGAAAGAAAAAAGTGATAGAAATCCCTCCTGCATTCCTGACGATGATTCTACGAGCGATATCTTTTTTCATGAAAAGATATTTGCTTGAAGATTCCTGATTTTTAGAACTGAGAAAGTGTGCAAGACATGTCACTATATGCTATGGTTACAAACGCTTTCAAAAATTACGTCTCAAAAGTAAGAACTGGGATCAACAACAGCTCCAAATCTGTCGATTTTGTTTCAGCTATTATTTTACGCTCCACTGGCTTTCATTGTTTTTCACACTCTGGGGAATTAACTAATCACGTGATCACAGTCTAGCTGAACACCCTTATATAAAGAACATTTCAACTGTGTCGAAACACAATTCGCATTTGTTTTGATTTTGCTTCTATTTTTAGTCAATTAGAAGTAAAACTAAAATCAAACGTGACTTGCTCGAATGAGTTTTCCCGCGCCTTACGTCGTTTTCTTTATTTGCTTCGAGTTCTGATTGGTTCATAATTGTATTGTTTTCGATAACTTGACCATGTATATGCTACGATATCTGATTGTTTGCGTCTATTGTGATTGGCCTGAGTAATTACTTTGGTTCTAAATTGATATCCGCCCTGAAGCTGGAATATTTTCCCAAGACGAAGTCCATAAACCGCTGCAAGAATTCCGATTAAGTAAGCTATCGATTGGCATCATCAAATAGCGCTGCTTTTTCATGGTTTCCAAAACAAAATTGTGGGTTTTTACGTACAAAAATTTTAGCACGGAATTGAAAATTAAAGAGTTAAAAAATCTGTGGAAACTAAAAAATACAGACTTATTACTGTCCTTTAGTTTTGTTTGTAAAATATATGACATGGTTCACCTTCAAAAATTTTTTTCCTTCCAAAAGTCAAGTTAAATTGCTGGTGGTTGTATTTAAAATAATGAAACACTTGCTGTGGCTGGTTTTTTCTATTTTGAAATTATCTGGCTACCCGCTTGACACAGCGCCATCCAAAAACAGTTATCCATAAATTATAAGCTGTACCAAAGAATGGCAGAATTTTCAATTAGTTACTGGGTGAGCGTAACAAAAAGATACCAAGCGATTTGAATTGAAAATGGCTTCCCAATCAACTGAGCTTTTGATCCCATCCTTCCTCGATGAAAAGTCACATTTATTGCTCAGTTAATTCGGGATGAAGTCTTCCAGGACACAGAGAAACTGTGATTATTGTTTGTCATACGCGCGATATGTCTGTTGAAAGATGAAGTAAAACTATATTTGATTCTTCGGTGGAGAGAGAGAGACACAGGAACTTTACTGGAAGCGTGGATATCTGTATAGCGTCAGTTCGACTTAGACGGGCCTTCTACCTTCAAAAACACACCTACGTTTTTTGAAATCTAAATTGATCAACGATTTACTTTGGTTAGAGAATGCTATGAGACTCGCTTTGGTTTGCCTGGTGCTTCTGTCCCTAAAAGTTCGCTGGGTGACGGCTGGTAAGTCAATGAAACAACTGTATCCACCATAAGATTGCTCTTTAACTTTGTCTTCAGGACATGGAGTAGCGAAGATGAAAATGAAATCCTTGTTATAGATTGTTTTTGCAGGAAAATGCCGTGAAAAAATTGTCATCAAAGCAACTTACAAACAGGTGGCAAAGAGTCAGCAAATTTAGAAATTAAATAAAAAATATTTTAAGAGGGTACGAGGGGAAAAGACGAATCTTTCTTTTACGGTTTATTTCAGTTCATAATTAGTTGACTTTAGTTCACGAGAAAGACTGCCCCGAAAGCTTTAATTGAAATCAGCTACGGACGTAACTCTTACGTAGCAATATTAAATAGCTGAAGACGATTTTGTACAGCGTCCTAATATGCCCTCAGTCTGGCAAGTGTAAATAGCCAACTGAATGATAATTACTCCTATATTTGAATTGATAACAATTTTGAGTTTGGCCTGTGAGGCAACAAGTGTTTGAATTGTTCACTTTGTGTTCATAATCAGAAAACCCGCCTGACTGTTAAACACAGTGACACATAAGGGCATTGTAAGGGTGTTTAAATAAGGTCTTTGATCGTGAAGAGATAATTTAAAGGGGCAGTGCCACGAACAGTTTGCTGTATTTTGGTCAAATCTATTCAAATATGTTACAAAGAACTATTTATTAACATAAAATTGCTCTTAAAGCAATGAGAGGAAAATATTAAGTGATTTCTCTGAGGAAGAACAGAATAAAATACATTTTTAGCGATTTCTCTAAAATACACAAGAAAACCTTGAAAAAATTGGCCAATGTTTCCAAGTTGTAGTCCATTCTATCTTAAACATCTGCGGTCAAAATTCAATTAGTACTTGTTTTATGCACTAATAGAGTAATATTTAACAAAACTGAACCACTGTTTTAACGTTTTCGTTAAACGGCAAATATGTTTTGGCAATTCAAAGCGAGACTAAAAATTGCTGAAATTACCCCCTTAACTAAAATCCAAACACGACGATCGTCAAAAGTACTTATAAATCAAAAATCTCTTCGTTAAGATGGTAATAACAGTTGATTCAATCATTTACTTTTGCACTATTACATTTTTGCACGCAGCTAGAAATTATGTTCTCATTGTACCCAGGATAAATGTAATGGACAAGAGACAGTGTTTGTGACTTGATAACAAACACATTTTCTTGTATATGGGATGCAAAGTTTGCATTCGAAGCTCATGATACAAACAGTCCTGGGAACACACGAACCTGACTGGTTCAAGCGTCCTAAACTGTGTTCATTTCAAGCAATACCAATTGTCCACCAGAACAATTAGATCATACGTCCGCGTGCGTACGCGCGCTACTCAATTCAGCAGCATCCTTTTTAATACTCACTCACCCATTGAAAACTCACACCTGTAGTTTTATGTAATGTTTAAAACACGAGCAGCACTGTTTTATCGGGATTTAAAACCACGAGGCGCAGCTGAGTGGTTTTAGACCCGATAAAACACGTGCTGCGAGTTTTTTGAACGGCTTCAAAAACATTCCTGGAAAAGTGTGTGTCAAGAGAGTTCATAACAATGATGCTTTTGTGAACGTTGGAAATTAGCATACGGCAAAAACATTAAACACCGCATACTAATAAGGAGGAGGTTTTATCGCAAATAAAACCACTGCACGTGATGTTTTATCAACCATTTGATTGGTCAATGGGCTTATGAATTATTAATGCGTTTTTGAAAGTTTCACTAACATAAAATGATGATATATGATATGATATGATATGATATGATATGATATGATATGATATGATATGATATGATATGATATGATACTTCGTAAATAAAACCCTTCAGGTGGCTGGTATAACAGAGGGTAATTCCCGAGGCTGAAAGATTGTCTGAAAAATGAACAGTTGGCCGAGAAGCGAAGCTTTGAGAGCAACTGTGAAATTTTGAGGACAATCTTTAAGTATCAATGTATTATTTTCCGATATACCACCAAGCTGGAAAGGGATCTATTTTATTCTGTAACCCTCCGCGATTACATTCTGAAAAGCACACGCTTCATTGTGGAAAGCCAGAAAAGATAGTGATGGTCACGGGATGCTTGCAGGCAAACAAATGCAAGCTGACTAGTTTACTAGATTTTATTAAACTGTGATTGGATTACAACAGCTAAGATCTAAAACTGTGACGTTCTTTCTTTGTTTTTCCTCGTCAAAAATAATCGGCGACGGTTATCAAATTGAACGACTGTTTTCGATTTGTTTCCAGGTGACGTGTTTTGCCCAATGAGAACGCGCGGATGATATAATATGATATAATATACGATGTATGATTATCTCTTCCCAGAATGCCTAGAGCCCGCATCCAGAGTTATCAGCCGCTGGAAGAATGGAAACTACTACAAGGGCGAGATTGACTCAATAACAAACAGAGTGAATGTGCTGTTTGATAACGGCGCTCGGTTGGCTTATAACCCGCGTGACAATGTGGACATTGTGATCGATAGAATCCCTGATCATAACGAAGTGCCTTGGGGTAGCCAGATTATCGTCAATCGGCCCAGGTCTCGCGCGTTCGAGATTGGATACATACGGGACATTAAAAATGGACGATTTGTGATTCTTTATGAGAATGGTGATGAGATATTGCACACGCTGGACCAAATCAGGGTGTTTAATAAGTCGCGTATATGTGGTAAGTGCATGCAACACGAAAAATTATTTGATGTTGTCGAGCATACAGCTGTTTCGACAAAGGTTGTGCAAACAAAGCGAAAGGTGGTCTGGGAAATACCCAATCAATTTCAATAAAAGCTCAGAATCCATAATGCCTCAACCATACATCGAAGACTTGAGATGGCGGGCCATATGGATTCTGAGCTTTTATTGAAATTGATTGGGTATTTCCCAGACTACCTTTCGGCATTGTCGCTTACCCTTTTACGCTGTTTTTGGACAACCGTTGTCGAAACAGCTGTATACTGCTGAGTCCAGTTGCAAATACGGTTAAAAATTCGCCTGGATTACAGACAAAGAGATTGTTAAATCCAGTAATTTCAAAACACACATTTGGCCGCCTTAGGAATATCAACAGTAAGCAACAGTAAGTAAAGAGTTACATTTGGGGTTTAAGACCTACGCGTTATTTTGTATAGTACTGAAACTTTCTGAATGTGAATATATGATCATTCACTTATTCATTACTGAAACTTTCTGTTTGCTGAAAAAGAGAAATAAGCAAATGCTCATGTGTAGTTTTGCGCTGGATAAACCATGGTTTGTACTTTTGATCTTTTGGAATGATGACTCAGTCTACACAATTAAAATTTCCGCTCTTCCTTCGTTGTTGCATCACGATATATGCCATGATGTCAAACGTTAGACCCCAATAGCCTACACGTTACCAGTACATAAGGAATCTGGCTTCTCTCTTTTGCAAAATGGTCTGTTGGCACTAACCGCACTACAGCTAAAACTGCGGGCATGTATTCGTATTTTTTCATCTCAAAGCGATGATGCGGACGGTGAAGTGCTCAAGCTGCAGTTGGAGTCTTGGTCGGAATGAGTGTATACTTTATTGTTTTGCAGATGAGCCCGCATACCTGGGCTGTTTCCGTGATGTCCTTCCCAGACATCTCCAGGTGTACATCCCCACCCACCCAGCTACCATTGGCGCATGCGTGGACACATGCAAGTCACAGGGTTACAGTATCGGAGCGTTACGTAATTCCGATCTGTGCTTCTGTGGAAATTCGTACAGTAAATCTAATCAAGTTGAAGAGAAAGAGTGCGATATGCCTTGCTATGACAACTCGTATGAATTCTGCGGTGGATTTATGACCTTCTCGCAGTATTGGACAGGTAAGAGTCCACATTGTTCACATAGCAGCAATTTTTCTTAACTCAGTGGCACTTAAGTCCAACGTTACGCTTTCCATGGTCTACATAAAATGAATACATCGTTTTAAAGCAGTTTTCAATTAGTTTAGTTAATTGTAACCTCAAACGGAAGTAATCACTCAGGTCAAAAAAGCAGCAAAAACGACATAGTGAATCAATCACAATTCCAAAACAAATACATGCAACAGACGCTAAACGCGAAAAACGCGTCCGACGATGGTACAGTTAGTTTTCGTTGTACTTCTGATTGGTTTAGAAAGTGAGCGTTTTTAGTCATAAGGCCTTGAAACCTGCTGTAAACTGCTCAGTCTGTGAGCCTAGTTTTAAGGCCCATAGTAACCCAGGCTTTTAAAAATGTCTACACCACTAACCAAAATGGGAAGACTTCGTCGCAGACCGTTGTTTTCTCTTTCAGTGACAAGTTTTTCTTTCATTTCTATCTTACAGGAATTGTGGATGCTGCTTTTGGAGCTACACCTACACTCGGTAAGAACTCGAGTAAAAGAAGGAATCTTGGCTCTCATAAATTAAAAGTAAAATAAATATATAATGAATAGAATAACTAAATGCCAAGATCCCAAGACCTTAAGATCTCCAACGATCGATTGAACGCTTGAATAAGTGATCAATAAGGGAGACTTCATGATGTGTACATGCAGGGACATTTCAACATGGGTTGGGCCACCGCTGACCACATGAATCACAAAGTGGCAGGCGGCGATTCAGAGCGCTCGAGTCGAGTGCTGACGATCATTCGGTTATTACAAATGCAACGATCATTAGTGATAATATGGAAAGCAGCCTTAAATTATTAAGCTAGTTTAAACATAATGTTGGAAAAAGAACATAAACTTGTCAAAAATCAAACTGGCAAGACGCCAAGAAGCTGGCCGGCTGGTTATTAGCATAGTATGGTTTAAAAAGTGAACATGGGACTGCCGTTTTGATGTAAAACTCAAATATTTTTCTTATCATTCAAGATTCATTAGACTAACAACATCAGCAAATTTTACTTTTTATCTTTGGTTATAATTTTTTTAATCTTTTTTCTTCCCTTTCAAAACAGGACTGCAGAAACACTTCATCCCTTCAAACCATCCAATTCCATGGGAACTTCTTATGCACGGTATCCCATTTGAGTGTTTTGCTTCGTTGCTTGTTTCCTCAATTAACTGTAAAATGATTGGGCTCTAAGGATTGGTCTTGCCTTCCTCTAGGGACTAATCCAAAATTACTAATAGCGAACTGAAACGTATGAGTGTTCCGTGTTTCCACGATACAGAATTTGAATATGGTAAACACTGATCAATTTTTTAGCGTTGCTGATTTTGAAAGGATATATCTGATACTCATGAGAACTTAATGTATTCTTCATTCTTAGCCCGATCAAAACGGCCATTACAGCACACACCAGGAGCAGCTCGCAGCAGGGCTTGGTATCAAAATTATCCCTGGAAAGGTGAGATTCCGAGTTATACAAATAGCTAAAGTTAGTCAATTATGGTCTTAAAGGGTAACAGTATGACGTTACTGAACATGACTAAAACAAAGTAAGGATTCATATACGAGGTGAATGATTCCGCGGGGAAAGCCGTCTGCAAGGCCTGTAGTCTTAAAACAATCATTAAAACAACACAACCTCGTTCCCAGGGTCCTCTCTCTCCCTCCCTCGAGAGAAGGAGGAAGAGAGGGGACCCTGGGAATGAGGTTAACAAGAACATTGAGAGACAATTCCAACAAACTTGTTCAGTTCGGTCCAAGGATTTTAACTTTATTGACCCAAAATAAATGGAATGTTAGTTCACTAAGCCACCGTAAAAACAGCTGTTTGGTATAACGACCTGTGGTTTATACGTTCAAATACGTTTGTAAAGAGGGGTACAGATGGTTTTCCTACTGTTCTTTTAATCAGGAAATAACGTTGCATCACTCAGACCACAACCATCAAGCGGAGTAAAACGATATCCACCAGTATACCAACGTAAGTCACGGAATATACTTATTAAGGGGGCAGTCTGATTACATTTCCATTTTCCATCATAAAAAGAGAGAAAAATTTAAAATAGCTATAAATGAAGCTGGGTAAAAGGCGGAGTCGAGGAAAGGATTGGCTTTCCTGTCATCCGGGACTTCATTTCGTAGGTATGAAAGCGAGGCGCGAGTCCTTTTCGTTCGTTTTCTGAGCAAGTCACTTCCCAACTCTTCTCTGTTCTGTCTTGTCATTGGATGACAGGTATGCCGTCTCCTTTGCTGGAAAGGCCACGCCTGTTGTCAAAATATATCCCAAATGAATATTTCGCAATTTTGTGTCCCAAAAAACAGAGCTCAACCAAAGCAATACCTGACTTTGCCAATAGTCATGGGGTTTAGAGCTGGGAATAGGAAGCATGAAAGAGGGATGGGCATAGGGACATAAACACCGGGTTTGAGCGCTACCAACAGTAGTCTGAGAACTTTTTTCCTCGAACCCGCGCGTAAAGCGACGGTAAATTATGCAAATTAGAAAAGCAAACGAGGAGGGATTGGGGAGAGGGAGGAAAAAGTGGACAGAACTAAGGAGAAGAAAGAGACTGCTTGCATGTCCATCTATTGTTAATTATGTTCAGATTTAAATTTCAATCACCTTCAAACGTCAACTTTTCACTGTTTCCCTCAAATCAATTTCTTATGGCGGCTCAGTTCTGCATCATTTCTTCAGGTAAACCACTCTACTCACCAGCTGCATATCGGCGTTATCAACAGTATTATGGAGCAAAACCCTGTAAGTACACTTTCAACATGCCATTACATTACTGCATACTCGGTTTTATGATAACAAATGCTAACCAATGCTCCTTTTATTTCCTTTAGACCTCTTAAACTACAATGGACGCCAGCTGCCACAGACCATTTCAAGATATAATTACCAAACAGCAGGTCAGTTCAAATTTCGTAGGTTAATCCAAGTTGATAATGTCATCTTTACCTTACATTACCTTCAAACGTGGGCACCCGTCGACCACAATCCAACGATACATCTAGAACTTTTTCACGCTTTCTGGCGCTGATCATGAAATCTCATCAGGAAAAATACAGAAATCAACTAAATTAAGTACGTCGGCCGAAAATAAGAAGTAGCCCTTCTAAATTCTTCATTTACGGGCGCACTGTTCAGTTTTACCAGTCACTATTCATATTTCGAATGTCGTTTTTCATTTCCACGATCGTTTTCGGTTTTTTTAAAAGAGATATTTTTGTTTGCTATTGAACACAAATCGTTTGCTGAAGTTTTAAGGGCGATTAACGCTAATCAACGGTTAAAAGTTAACCGAGGTTCTTATCTTGCTGGTTAAAAAGTGTTTCAAAAACTAATTCCAAGTTAATGGGAAAGAAAAGTCTAAGTCAAGACTGAGGGACAAAAAATCTTTTGGAAGATCCCTATCTCCGAATTTATGAACCTATGTTTCCGTTCCTCAAGACCTAGCTGGCCTTACTTTTTTCGTCCCTTAGAAAACAAAGGGAATTCATTTTCCAACTTTACTAAAGTTTTAGGTGACATGCAGAAAACCAAAAAATCGAAACGCTAGCTTTTATTCACAATTGGGTGCCCCGGTTTAATGCTATAAGGCTATTTCCGAGTTGCTTTGAACCTCATTATGAAAGAGACTGATTGCAAACTTTTATTATGAAAGTTAGTTTTCATTCATATGGAAGCAAAACCAACTTTCATATGAAAAGCTTTGTACTTGGCCTCGCTTTCAAAATGAGGTTCTCAGCAACTCAGAAATGGACTAGTCAGTTATTACCCCTATCAATCAGAGCAAGTCACGCATTTGCGCGCTGAGACAGCAAGGTGTCATTCGTAACTATTTTTCAATCTTCTTCTTCGTTCCCTCAGCTCCAAATTCCCAGGCTTACCGTTGGCCTTACAATTACAACTACAAATACAGAAACTATAACCTTCAAAACAGCTTCACAAACACGCCTTACAATGGTAAGTAAAGAACACCTCTTGTTCACCCTAATTTGAGATATTAATGTTATCACAAAGCATCCATCGAATTGTTCCCACAAACGTCCGTGTTCCAGTCCCAAGAATCTTTCGAACAAGACTCAAAATTAGTGCGTTTAGGATGGCAGCCTGCGACCAAGTTCTCTTTTGGGGTGGTGCCACCCCACCGAAGAGAGCTTGCCAAACAACGATAATGTTTAACAAGGGCCCAGATTGTTAGTTACAAGTGTAAACGATTTATTAATTTGGCCCCTGGACAATAATTCGTAGGTTTTCACTGGTGTAAGAGAGAATCTTGGCTTTCAAGTGTCGTTGAAAGAGAGCCAAAGCAATCGCACAATTTTGTTTTCAACGCTCAATTGAAAACCATTCTAATTGCTTGAATGTCATTCATCCGTTCTTGCTCGTTTTCACTTCCCATCAGTGAACCGATATAACAAATTTTTACAGCTCATTTTATCTTTTAGGTTATCGAAGTGCTTATCAGAGGAGACCTGCCGCAAAACCCTCGCCCCTGGAAAGAGCCAAGTTAATGAGTAAGATAGTAGCATTTCCTTTGCAATATAAAACGGAAAATAGAAGAAAATCAAACAGGAATGATGGATTAGTAGATTGTCACGTTGAAAAACAGATTGGTGTAATTGAACAGATCCGATCTCGATAAAGTGAACGTTCTCTAGCCATGGAGCGGGGACGAAAACGACTTTCACTAGCCTTGAGCAGTCTTTACACAGCATTGTAAACTGCACCATTCACGGCTTTCATGTGAGCCGATAAATTTCATGATTCAATATCTTGAGAAGTCGCCTATTCTTGGAAACGCAGGGGTCCACAAACACCCCCACCCCACTCCCCGGCTTGACTATAACCCTACTTCCTACCAGGCTGAATGGCAAGTAATTATAGTTCACCACTAAATTTTCTCCGATTCTGATTGGTTTAAATTGGTCACGTGAGGCGATAGTGTTCATCCGCGGAGACACTATTACTGCAGTGTCCATCGGGCGAAAATGCCCGGATGGATAATGCTCGTCCGCGAAAAAGCCTCCCATTTATTCCTCCAATTCATTATCAAACAGGTTGCCTTCATTTTAATTTTTTGTAGTACGTTGTTCATTCGTCTTTTTCATTTCAACCTCAAATTGATGAGCTGTATAAACCCCAAATGATAGCCCCAGTGATTTTTGTACACTTAACTAAACCACAAGATACATTCAAAGTAACTTTTCCGCGGAAAAAAATTTACTGGTGAACAAAAAAACAATAAACTGTTTCTGTCTCAGGACTATCGGTCTTATAGTTGCTTTGCTGCCTCTTGGAAATTTGATGATCTTAAAACTGGTATTTGAGAACAGCAAATTTCCGCGGGGGAACTATGACCCGATAGTACCTCGACATAAACACTATTGTTTAATTTTGATAAATAATGGCATGGAAAAAAAAACAGGTAGTAAATAACTGTTAATTCCTTCGTGCAAGAGAGGTGTCTGGGAGTAAAGTATTAACGAGAGACGAGAACGTACTCAGTTATATTTATCTATAAATGCATGTTAGTGAAAGTTATAAGAAATGCATGCTTTCTTTCTATCAAGGTATGTTGAAAAAAGTCAGTTCGCAACTGTTCAGGCACATCACTGGGACACCTGTAGGTACGACTGTGAAACATGGAAATTGACTTACAACGAATGACGTTTTTTCCCGGAACAAATTATGAGTAAAACAAAAAATAAAATGAAGATGTCTCTTTAACGGGACTTTCCGAACTTTAAAGCGTTTAAAGCGAAGCTTCGCATAGCTCCAACTTTTCCTCTTCTGGCGCGGCGTGAGTCTTTTTCATTCAAAACGGCGTTTGAAAACAACTCATCGCAAAACGATTTTCAACCTCGGAAAATCCCATTAGAGAAACAATTTTATTTTTTATTTAATCAACTATGAGAGGGGAAAAGAAATAGTATCAAATTATAAGTAGTTTCAACATTGTTTCATTACAGGATAATCACTTCAAACAGCGTCGTTGCGGGACAAATTCATCGTTCTGAATGAAATGTTTCAGCTGTATTTTGCCGGCATGAAAACAACGAATGCGTTTTAATAGAGGAATATTATTCATTCATGTCAAGTGAAGAAACTCGTGCATCCCGTTGTGAAATAAAAAAAAAGGGTCCCATACTGGCTACAGAATGTACTATTTTGTGTTTAGTTTACTATCGCATCAGAAAGCCATTTATCACTTTGATCTGACTAGAAATTCAAGGTGACTCCCGACATTTAGTGTGAAGGATGTTTTCTAGAGACTGGCTACTGAATGCCCAACGTATTTCAACTTCTGTTACAGAACGTAAGAATTAACGATGTACTGATGATGTAACATTCATATATTAATCTTTATTTTAATTTTTTCGTTTGCACTCCTGCGAGATACAAGGAGTATTTCATTTTCTGCACGAATAAAACGGTTGATAGGCGAAAAGCACCTAATCTTAATGTCATGATGTGTTTATAGCCAAAGTTCTCAGCAACCCGAGATTCATGGGATGTTTTCAAGATTCCGAGGCACGTGACCTCCCAACAGAAGTGAGTGTGAGACCGCTGACAGTTGAAGGCTGCGTTTCCAAGTGCGGCCAATCAGGCTTCTCTATGGCTGGTCTTCAGTCCTCCATGCTATGCTTCTGCGGTACGACGTACAGTAGATACGGCAGGCTCAGAGATGAACATTGTACCATGCATTGTACCGGAAATTACAAGGAAATCTGCGGTGGATTTTGGATGAATTCAATATACTACACAGGTAAGACAAAAGGTTCAAACAATTACCCCAACCTAAAATAAAAGCGAACTACTTTTGGGTGTGTGTGCTCTTTTCTTTTTTCCCTCGATTTTGTTATCATATAATCTTAGACTCATTTTGTAGTTTATTGAACCCAATAAAGTTGTAGAAAAAAATCCTCAGCCATTTTTAGTTCTTAAAAATCAAAACTAGGCTTAAAACAGAGCGTGTCCTCCTTTTTAATATTAACAGTATAGAAAAATAGGGCCCTCGATTGCACCGACACCAACAAATTATTAGCTCATCAGTGAAACTGTACATGTTTAACCTCCGACGTCAAATCGTTCATTCTACGGAACGTTTAACCTTATCACCTTACGACGTAGTCACTCGCAAGTTGCCCCTTTTCTTTGCACTACTAATGCAATAAATGCTCGTTTTTTCAGGCGTTGGCCAAGCCATTCCATACGAGACAAAATTCGGTAAGTTATTCACCAAATCTCGAGTATGACTGTTTGAGCAAGCATCAAAGACAATTTGCCTCTTTAAAAGAATCAACGCCACTAATCCTTTGAAAATTGCCTTGTTTCATTTTCTAGCTTATCCTCAACCAGCCTATTTGCTAGCCACATTAAAAACTGTTTGTAAAGTACCAAGACAAAAATTATAAAAATCAGGAGTTATGTCTATGTTAAACCTTCAAAATCTATTTTTAGACTACAGAACTGTGCATAGCATACAGCGGTTGCGCGTGTGACTCATACAGGACATTTGATTAGCGAACGACCGAGAGAGAGAGACTAGGGAGCTTAAGAAACGACGACGGCAACGGCAACGACAACGCTGCAAAACAATGGGTTTGATGAACAAAAACAATCGCTCTACACGTGCGTTTTACATTTCTGGTACATTTCTTTGCCATCCCCTGGAAAACAACAACGTGAAAATGACCACATTTAAGGTTTTGTGGAGAACGTCAACGGACGACGGTGAATTTTTCATTTTCTTTCTTAACTTGTACGCCACTCCTACCAATTTGGTTCCTAGATAGTGCGCCATTTTTGTAAAAGTTGAGCGAGTTGCAATAATCACGAAGTAGCACAAATGAAATAAAGTTATATTTTCAGGTGACGTTTTCGTTGCCGTTGCCGTCGTCGTTGCTTAAGCTCTCTACTGTCTCCGAGTCAGGGGACGGCGAACTATCACAACCAAGTCTGTTGATTTACAAGCTGTGTGGCGGCTACCCTACTACAAGAACACAGAACCGTTGATCCAATATTATTGGATATTTATTTTCTAGTGAACTGCTCCCTTATATATTTTTGTTTTTCTTACAGGTCCAAGGACCCAGAAGATCACATTTACTCAAAATAAACTACCAAGCTCTCTTGCTCTTGCAAATGTGAAACCTAAACCTAAACCACAGCCTTTAAGTTTTAACAAGCCGTCGACTATACACGAGGCACCTCCACTCAAGACAAAGGTCAAAGCGCCTAAAATCAAAGACAAAACTGTCAAGGACAAGCCAAAGAAACCAACACGCCCGAACCACGGAAATAAAGGCAGACCCATAACTATGGAAGACTATGGCAAGCTGAGAAAGATCCTTCATACGCTGGCGAGATGGCAACGACAGCCAAACGAGTTATCTCATGGCAACAGCGAACTTAAGAAGAAACCAATGCCAAGCTACAAAGAGCTCAGGAAGATACTCGAAGACATGACTCCAGAAATCGTGAAAAAGATAGCCAATAAAATTATTTCTACAGACAGAACAAGGCTAAGCGACATGAAGCCCTTAAAAGCAGTCCATAGTTTAGAGGTTAATCTGGCAGCTTCTAAGGCAACAAAGGATAAAGATGCTGGGTTCAAACGGGTTAAGGTTAACAATTCAAATTATAAAAACTGGAGCAAAAATGGTAGTAACAGTACCTCAAAAGTTACCAACAACTATGAGGATCTTATTTTAGAAGCTGATGCTAAGTCTGTTAATTCCAGTGACAACAGTGCAGCAACAAGAGAAAAAGCTAATGAGGAAACTCCTTCCAAAAACGACAATTCTAGCAATGGAAGTCAGGTATCCTCAACGCACGCAACACAGACAGTTCCCAAAGTACAATCTAAAGATGGTAACAACATTTCCAAACTGCCGTCATTAATTCCAGTCGCTGATAAATATGGAAAACACGGGTCAAAGAGCAAACCTCACAAAATACAGGATGCGAGTAAACCGGTCAAGAACGAGTCCATGTCAGAATTTCGGCCAAATAACTCAAGCTTCGTGCACTTCGTTATAACCGAAAGTAAAACCAACAAAAAAACTGAAATCCCAAGGACTAAAATTGAATCACTGAGGAACAAAACACACCTCAATGAAACGGAGACGCCTGGGGAAGACGCCCATTACCAGAAGAACAATCGGTCCAACGTTACCAATGGGACGAAAAATAATGGCACGAGTCACACAAACCAAACAAAATTCCAGAAAGTGACATCTTTAGGACCTGAAGAAGATGTTGACGAAGTATTCGAAACGCACGTCACACCTATAAACAACACGTCGGTTGACAAAGATAAAAAGAAGGCCGCCAAGAATGTCGTTAAAGACTCCAAAAAGGTCACCAAGACAATAAACATTGGACATAAACGAAGACCACACAAAGTTCTCCACGTTGAAGCCAAGTGGAACGGACAAATTAATGTGAAAGCAAACTGGAAAGATGTAGATGAGACAGAACATGAAACGAAACCCAAGAAAAGTTCCTCCGTAAAGAAAACTAAAATTAAACCCAAGAAAAAGGATGCGAGGCTGAAAACAGAAGAAACCAGCGGCGAGGAAGAGGGAAGTGAAGAGTACAAATTTGACGACAGTGGTTCTAGAAACGATCTGCTTTGGAGGAAAGGCCGGCCACTGAAAGAGAAAAGCAACTAGAACAATTCATAAATGAATGTGCAATGTACATATGTAAAGAACGTCGCGGCCTTCAGTTGTGCATCGATATTGTCGCTTGCTTTTGCTATAAGCTTTCTCAAGACATCAACAATCTGAACACATTTCTTGAAGTCTCTGATTCTTCACCGGATCATGTATGTTGAACGATGTTGGTCGACGTGCATAATGATTCGAAACTACGCAGTATATGCACTACAAATGGAATGAAATTATTTTGTTTGAACGCCAAAGTGAGGACTTCTGTCCAACAGTTTACAGTTTCCAACAGTTGCCAAGGTCAAAGAAAACTCTCTCACCTCGGCGGGCTTTGAACCCACAACCTCTGGTTTTGATCATACACTGTGCAATACCAATCCCATTTGAACGCAAAACGTAGCACAAAGTGTTTTTAAGCTTGTACAAATGTACCTTTAGAAGACGGTCGATCTCCTGGGTAAGGAGACAGACCCATATCTGATTGGTTATAATCAATACCTAAATACAGTTCCTCTACGTTGTCAGTGAGGAGCATGGAATTTGCGGACTCGATAGCCAGACGTTTTTTGTAAACAAGACAGTGTGGGTCAGCGAATGACCGCTTGCTATTCATACTAAGAAACGCGCTGATTATCCAGGGGCATTGTCCTGGGAACATTGTGGAAGACGACTGGATACTGTTGTACAGTAATCTAGCACAGGTTAAGTCGATATTTTACGTTTACAGTGCTCCTACGTTCGAGGTGATACTTATCTATATTCTCCTCTGCGAGGTACAGAGAGAGCTCAAATGATTTATACCATTCTTTACATACGTTTGAGACAATTGAGTACCTGAGTCAAGCACTAATGAAACTCACAGACAAACGTATACAGAAACTCACTCAAATCGTCTTTTATTACTGTAGTAAGTAAGACTGTCGGCACAGTATTTTCTGTGTTGCCGCGTCCGTCACTTCGATGGTAATATCCAGTGATCGTGGATCTTTCACACTCTTGGTGCAGGACAAGAAGCCCTCTAGTACTTGACCTGTGCATGATAAATAATGATATGCATGAATATCTCAGCTCTTACTTAGCTAGTTAGCTTATTTTGAAGATCTCAATGATGCCTAAATGAAACACCAAAATGACGTTAATATGCCTTAAAATCAGATAAGTTCTGTTGCCAGTCTTTTGCTCAATACAGGGGACTACCTCAAATAATAGACAAAGAAAGTATTGAAAAATGCTGTACAAAGCAAATCTCCATTGAACGTCGACTTGCAAGAAGATTCATTTGTGCTCCTCGTGTTTTCATTTTTTCCACCTCAACATCGTGAGTCATCCCCATTTCCTCTCAATTCTTTACCAATTATCGTGACATGTAGAACACCGTTCTATGAAATTAAACCAGTATTTTTTTTAGATTTCCTTTTATCTAGACATGTGTGTTTTAGCCTCTCGGGTCGTACAAAAAACGATCAGATTAGCGGTTTTAAGTATCTAACGTCGTTTTCTTTTCAGTACGAATAAGTTTAAAGCACAATTGCACATTGACAGTCGCATCTCAATTAACAATTCCAAATTTGTAAATGACTATTGCATGGTAGCATGATATTTACTTCAATTTTAATATTTCAGAAAAGTTAATTCTATTGAATTTATGAAGGCCGATTTACACGATACAACTTTTGCTTACTACTGTCGCATGCGATTTCTAGAGCGCGCACTGGTTATGCAACTCTTGTCATTCAATGTTGTCTACACCTTTGATTGTCGAAGGATTTTATAACATGTTTCAAAATCCTCCGACATTGTACTTGACATGTACGACAAGTTGTAAGTTTGATTTACAAGAAACAATTTTTATCGTAAGGTTGCCGTCAACAGGTCGCATTCAACAAAGTCGTACCGTCGAAAATCGGCTTTAGCATGCAATGTTCTAACAATGAACTGGAAATAGTTTGTAAAGGAGGCTTATGGGAAGGAATCTCTTCAACAGACAACTGGACTTTTTAATATGCTAAATACGAATGAAAAGTAATGGAAATAGTCATATAACAGTATCAAAGCGATTAATAACACGATAAACTTTCTTCATTAATTATTATGAAAACGAATTAGGCAATATTTTATACAACAATGAACAGGAACACTATTACAAAACAGTTAAGATTGATAGATTTATTTTCTTAGCTGTGAAAAGTAGTTGGAATAAAGTATGAACTTATTATTACCTTGGGTGACGTTGATTGGTTGTTCGAGATAAAACACAGTTTGTTTCCAGTGTGTTGGCGCATGCGAAGGACTGGTACTAAAACTGACCTGGGAGGAAGCAAGGTAAAATTTAATAGCATACGAGCCACAGGCAGCCCCACTGTCGGCGCTCACATAGTATAAGAAACAAGTAGTCCACTTTTCATCGAGGGATTAACCCTTTACTCCCATATTCATGAAACATCGTTGAATTGCTAAGGAAATGAAAGCCTTTTTGCAGCAGTCCTCTCACAAAGTATTGTTACAATCTCTTTCTACAACATTATTGGAAGATTTTAGGGGGGGGGGGGGGGAGGGTTAATCATCTTACAAACCACCGCCTTCCTCGTCAACTCTACTCTGGATGGTAGAAGGTACTGTGAATTGCTCTTTTTGATCTCAAGCCCGATTAACTAACAAAAATCTGTCACCAGAATGCCAACATGTAAAATCAAGCTCTTGTACTGTTGAGTGTCGTATTTGACCCACATGTCAATAGGGACCGGTTTTTAAATGGCCATGTCATTGTAGCTGATTATAACGTTTACGAAGACTGAAACAGCTCAAAACAACCTTACGTAAGCTCACCTTTTCAACGCAGTTCTTCTCGAAAAATATATCAAAGTACGCAACGAAAGCCTGAACGTAAGATAACAAAGCAGACTGTTAAAGTTGTGTTTATGTTCGTCCCAACGGACGCAGAACATATAGTGACAAAGTGGCGCTGCGCAAAGATGACACAAAGACAATGTAACTTTATTTCAATGGGTTCTAAGGGTCATGTTTATGGTTTGTGATTGGTTGATTGCAATGTATTTTTATGTGCTTTCAGAGAGCTTTTGACTGACTGACAGTGAAAAGCAACGACTGGTAGGGTTTTTAACTTCCCAGTTTGAGTATCAAAGTTAACGCAGTCAAAAAACGGAAAGTTACTTTTAAGCAAAACAAGATTATTAGAAAACATCGAGCATCAAAAGTTTCCTCTACAGCGGAAAAATATTCACAGGAGGTTGCTGAAGGTAATTTGATTGAACCTGCAGTCCTGGAACATCGAAACTTACCGAACACAGACTGTCTTTGTTTATTGTAATAGTGAAGGGTGATTTGAACTGTAAATCATTTAGTTCACAGCTAGGTACATCCAGATCCTAAGAAAACAAAACAAAGGATTGCATTGTAAAATGTGTTTAATGTCTTAAAACGTTCTTGTTAATTTTCACTACAACTGACAAAGAGAAATGACAAAGAGAGATGGTATTTTGCGGACACCAAGTTTTCTGACTCGTGCGGTGGTGTCCATTATAACCTGCCTGGAGCGTATTAGAAGCCATTTACAAGTGACCAGTACGTCGATCATTCTGTTTTCAAAAGTATGTCCAACTTTTAAACCCTGACGTTAGCGATTAACCACAGCCGTACAACCAACGTTTTATGCAGATATACAAAGGCTACCATCGGCATTTATATGTCTTAAGCCCCGTCTACACGAGCAATTTTTATTTGCCCGTGTAGATGATGAAAAATGACCAATTTTTATGTGACAACTGCATTTGCTGAAAAGCTGGCGTGTTAGTTTTTATGTGGCAAATAAAAATTGCCACATAAAAAAATTGTCCATGTAGACGAGATGCCACATAAAATGTGACAATTTTTTCAACGTCATCTGTAGAACCCAGTCCCTACAGTCCCTAACGTTTGCGCATCCAGCATGGCGCCATCTTGCTTTTTGCCTTTCCATGGACATCTCCGCTGTGCGAAATTATTACTGACGCAAATTAACAACAAATATTTGTTGAGCCATCTACACGGGCAAATAAAAATTGCCATAAAAAATTGCTCGTGTAGACGGGGCTTTACATGTAACTAAAACAGTTATTCAACTCGCGCTTGTTGGATTTGGGATTATTATTATTATTATTGCCAATTCGGCGCAACGCGCCTCGCTCTCCAACTATCATCTCATCATCTCATATCCAACGCGCTCTCGAGGAATAGTTGTTAAATAAATATCTTGTATACACATTTGTTGACTACTGAAAAAAAGTCCTATTGAGGTTCTTACTTTCTTGGGAGGAAATTTCTTGTTGCTGATCAGAAAACTAATGTAATATGGAAGTGTTGCTTCGAGAGTCATGAACGGATATTATGGCTATCATGACTAAATTCTAACACTAAACTGAATAAAACCTATTAGCCTACAGGTTCTCAATCCGCTAGGTTATTATTACAAGAGGGTTTTTACGATATGTGTCGGTCACTACCCTTTGCTAGAACAAACGAAGCATAACATTACCTTTACTGTACACCGCGATGAAATCTCGTCTGTGGGATTTACGATTTCTACGGAGGGTTCTGTACAAACGGACGTTTTCATACAGCTCATTTTAAAGCCTATCATGCAACAAGAACATAAGAGAAGAGTTATTAAATCACAGAGTGTTCACCAAACAACCGAGTAGAATCCTGTTCTTCTTAACCCTGGTCAAATGCATGACTTTCAAGTCTCAAGCTTGTGTCGCTTGGCCCTTCATGTAAGGAACTTTGAGCAGTAAATACAATTGTACATATGTATATATTTTTTATTTTTATTTTATTTTATTTGGTGTTGATTTATAGAGTAGATATTGTAGATGAAGAACCGCATTTTGTTGGATACTCTGCAATAAACCATTTTATATTTTTATTATTTATTTATTTATTTATTTAGAGCTTGTGTGTACTTACCTACAGAAGTTGGGGGCAAGTTTGGCCATGAAACGAAATTCGCCCAAAATTATATTTTTCTCTTTTACTGCCGTGTGCAAAGCTGCAATCTGTGCGTTTCTTTGGGAGAATCCAAAAACCGATTTGTGATCTCAGATCATTCGGATTATGGTGCATCAAAGGAACCGACGAATCCTTGTCTAGAGTGGATTCGTCGGTTCCTTTGATGTGGTATGATCCGAATGATCTGAGATCACAAATCGGTTTTTGGATTCTCCCAAAGAAACGCACCCCTAGTTACGTCCTATTTGCCCTGGGCTTTGGACAA
The DNA here is from genome assembly GCF_977016875.1 of Pavona decussata. NCBI lineage: Eukaryota > Metazoa > Cnidaria > Anthozoa > Scleractinia > Agariciidae > Pavona > Pavona decussata. The sequence continues at coordinate 1,331,778 of NW_028145513.1, read as the reverse complement.
GCAATTTGCAGAAGCGTTTTATCTGAAAAACGTACGACGCAGAAAACATTTGCGTCCCCAATACGCAAACAGCTCCTTACCATAAACGTCATCCCAAAAGTCGAGTTTGTGTTGAACTTTTTCGCTATTTCCCAGTGCAGCGAAGCATATCGTGCATCGATCTGGATATACTGCAAACATTGTGAGGTGTCAGTTAGAAGAATGAAATCATCTTTTTTGCAAGTCAAACGCCCCCAGCCCCCTCCCCCCGTCCCCCCACCGCCTCCACTGTTTCTTTTTTTTTTATTATTATTATTTTTTTTATTGTTACCCGGTCATAACAAGTGTATCGGGACGAAAGGAGGAAGAAGTACATTGAAGATCGACGTGAATCTTACCACAGCCTGTTGGTTTCAGCCATTTGTCCCTTGCAAATAATACAGTGTCAAGCATTGACTCAAACAGTAGAAAATAGCCCTGAAAGTAAGAAAAAAAGGCCGCAGTTTTTAATAAGAACAGAAATTCCAAGGCATTTATAAACGAATTTCATTCATTTCAGGATATAATATTATACCTCCTGTGCAAAATAATAATTTCTGTCTTGCAGGGAAAAGGGGATATTTTGTGACAAAAAAGTACCAAGAATCTATTAACTCACCATCCATTCCGATATAATAACATCTACCTAAATACGAAACCCAAAAGAAAAAACTCAGAATAGCAAAGAAAACATTAATAACGTGATACAAACTACAAAGATGAACAAAGGACACTAACGCTAGCATGCACCTAATATGCCGATATTAACATTCAAAAATGTAAAATCGAGTGAATTTTAGTCCGAACGTTTCGAAACGCGGGAAAACAAAGGAGTGTAGTCATCACGTCGACCACAACCTTTTCCTTCATAGACAACGGATTCAGGTGGTAAGGGCCGGAAACGATCTTATAGAACTTCGGACAAACTCTTCTGATCAAATATGTACACTGTCACGAAATTAAAAGCGAATGAGAGAATTTCTAACGAAAGTTTGCGAACGATGTGATGTCTATAATCATAAATGGTCTCATTTTTGATGGGATGAATTATCTTGAAAAAAATACTTAAAATTTTGAAAGTCCAGAGTCGAGCAAGTCCCATACATTTATTTCAATTTAAAGGAAGGTGCCACCCGGAATCGTGAAAATGTCCATATGGCCAGATATTCATGGTCCGTTGGTGGATGGGTTTATGGATTCCACAGTGGTTATTTTATGGACGATACCGGTGAAATTGTCTCTTTGTTTTTTACCTTTTGTTGCCTCACACACTATTGTTCTACTGGTGTTTACACCTTTTGATTGCTTTGTTTTATGTCACTTTTGATTTTGGCAGGTTTTTATACCGAGGATGAGCCCACTTCATGATACGGAAAGCAATAAGCGTCTACTGATGAGCTACTAGCCATAGTAGTAGACTGTTTTTTTTTTTAAGTTTACCTTGTCAACTGGCAATGTTACTGCCTCTGCCTTTCCTTTCACCAATGTAATGACATTTTCCAGGCCATTTTCCCTGAAATGAGACAGAACGAACTTATGACTAACACAATCGACAATTATGGTACTTAGAATCCTGCATGTGACGTTCATAGAAAGGACAAATGCATATGATAACTGACCTTATACAAATGCAATAGACTATTTTACTACAACTAAAGGAATCCTTCAGTACTTTGTTTTCTACTCTGGTTTTGTAGTGAAATGCGCCAGTGTGAAAATGTATTACTACTGAGCATTGTAGGACTTTACGTGAAGCTTACCTCACAATATCCATAGCCTGGTAGATTATTTCTGATTGGTCAATTCCTATCACGCGACTTGCCCCAGCCTTCGCAGCGAACATGGAAAGTATGCCAGTTCCACATCCGATGTCTAAAACAACCTAATCAGCGAATTGTAAAGAAGCAGTTAAAAATTTGGATCGGAATCAAGGTAAACTGAGCTGTATGTTATGTGAGCGGCTTTTCCGAGCACCTTTACTTGGTTTTAGACTGAAGTTACTAAAACGTGCTGTACGAAGGAAAAAAAAAAATCTTGCTTCTTTGTTGCAAAGATGTCATCAATGAGTCAATGTCTCATAATTTCGATGTTAAAGCTCGAAATTAAAGAATACTGGTATACCTTGTCTTTGAAAATCGCCGGATTGTTGAGTATAAAATCCCTGTAGCTTTCAGTCCTTGTTTTATCCTGTTCAAAAAAGGCATAACCGAGTAAGATACTTTAGCACGGCTAGACTGAACGCAACAACACGCTATAGAAAAACGCACAGAGTGTTTTTAAGTCGAGCTAACCATGTACCTTTAGCATCTCCTCGTGAATGCCAAAATGCGCATACGAGCTGAAATATGCATCGTCGTCGCCATCATTATCGCTAGTGGTTCTAGATCTGAAATTAATGCATAGAAAATCCCTCAGAATAAAGCCGGGGACAGACAAGGAAGAAAGAGTGGGCTCTTACATCTTGTCTTGGAAGGAACACTTATAATAACTATTCTATAGAAGAGGGCTTGAAAGTACCCAGGGCAAGAGATGGAAAGTTCGACTTCATGACCGGATCAAGAACCAGTGTGTCTTCATACATAAATCGGGAAGATGATGGTGTCATGACAACTGCTTTGGTTACAGTCCTTCCTGCGGGTATTTCTCCTGTCCACAACGTACAACCAAACGGTAAAGTAACAAATCATGGCCATGAACACTTACAGAGAAATTAATTGATTTAATAATTTTATCAATTTGCATTCCATGGCTTGGGTGGCAGACATGATAACAAAAGCAAAGCGACAGTGATCCGGTTTGGCTTGCCGGGCTTCTTCATTGCCCGTAAAGTTCGTGGGGCGCACGTGTTGTGTGCAAAGTCATTCATTTGTCTGACAGTGTCCGTTTTTACCTGTCCTGGCTTTGCTGTTCCTCAAGTAAAGCACTCTGTGCAACAGATCTAAAAGATAAAACAAATTTACTAGACATTAATTAGTTTTATAGAGATATCAATCCAAATTCAGAGAGTTGCAGGTCGATGGAAAGTCTTCCATCAGCCGTAATACAGCAATCAACTAGCCACAAATTGCTTTTAAACATGCTATGTTCAAGATAAAACAGCACCAATTTTCGACAGTGTCTTTGCTCAGACATGAAATTGCTCTTGGAGCACCAAGAAGAAAATATCAAGTAATTTCTCGAAGAAAGGTTCAGTGATTTCACGAGGGAAGAACACACCCTACTCAGTTTTTGGCGATTTTAAGCAAATGCACAAGAGGAAAACTGATGTTAGCCAAATGTTCAAAGTGCAATCCACATCCATACTTGGCCATCACCATAATTACTACCAGAGTGACTGTTTGGGAGACGCAAATATGTTTTTGGCTATTAAAAGTGACTCTAATAGGTCACATTGTACCTTTAAAAGCAAGAACCAGATCACAGTGACTGACTTTTGATTCTGGAAGTGAAGGCGTGAATAATTCAGCAAACAGTTCGAAGTTTCCGGTGATAAATAGTATTTTAATAAATACATGTACCTTAACTGATAAATATCTTCAACTGCTCTAGCGAGATTTGCTTCTGCAACATGAGCACGGTTCTCCAGCTGCTGAAGCCTTAAAACAAGAGACGAGAATAATTAATAACCAACAAACAGCGTTTCGTGACGACAATGTGGAGAGTAAAGAGTACACTGAGGAGGACTCCATTTCTTCTATTAAAACAATGTTCGACACGTACTTGTTTTCAGAGATATTGAATTCTTACGTTAGTATTTCACCTTTTGTGTTAATTCTTAAGATTTTAAACTCGTTTTCTTTTACAATTGTTTTATCTAAATCTCGCTAGGTGAAGAGGATCAAGACTACATGTAAGGTTAGATGCGTTTAATCGAAACATTTGTATTATTACTGTACTCTGGACATCAAAGGATAGGCGTTATGTACAAGAGGGGGCTAGCAAAAGACTGGTGATGATACAGGCCTCAGATTAAGTTCATCCCTATGTAACCTGCGATGAAGGTCTACTTCATCCATCTCATATCTACGTAGAGTATTCTATGTAGTGTACTTGGCCGGCAGTGGATCAGCCATGAGCAATACTAATTGGGTAATGGACTACAAAAGACTGCAACCCAGTCCAGGAGCAGCAATACTTCTAGTCACTACTCAAACGCAAAAAACAATTCATGGAAAGAAAACAAAGGAAATTCGAATCACGACGTGAAAGAGGTTTGGAAATTTTTTGAACTTTTGCTTTGAATTTCGCCAAGAATTGTTAAATGATCTGAAAAGCTGTATCTCAAACACTCGAATGAATGTTTCATCTGATTTTCAAAAACCTCGAAGTTGGTTAAAAAAATTCGGCGAAATCGGATTAAACACTCTTCCTCGTGTTTGATATATTACTTCGAAAATTGTTACAAAACCTGGAGCTGAGTGCTCGACCTAATGAATCAACTACTTAGTTTAGATTGAAATGTAATTAAGGTTAGATCGAAGGTACCTTTGTTTCATGTCCAGATATTGTGAATATGGTACGCTAGCTGTATGGTTTGGGGAAAAAAAACGTATAGTCTAAATAAACATTTTTACTGTGTTTTGTTGAAAGACATAACATACAGATATAACATTGCATGCACATACGTGTATATTTTCAAATTAATCACCCAAAACATTAACACTGTCCTCAATCAGTAAACTATTGAGAGTTGCCTTATGTTACCTATCAATACACGTGTGTGTAAATAAAGGGTTTGAACCCATGAGTATAAGAGGAATGTAAGTATACAGCTCCCAAGACGTGAAGTATGAGCTAGAAATCTTGGTTGTGACAGTAACCTCACAATCTGTAAACAGTTGGGCCAATGAGACTCAGTTTAAACAGACTATTGCTTGACTACACTACTAGCTATTCCTTTGAGTTTGAAGATGACTATTCCTTAGGACCTTCTCAACAACATCAGGCACCAGTTCAGCAGCTGTTAACAACAAATTGGTAATACTGCCAGGGAAAATATTTCATGCACAATAGCCTTTCCCAGTTTACTCCTGTCGAGTGTTTTTTTTTTCACAACAAATCTCTTGTTGAGATTGGTCAGAACAGAATAGAGCAAAGTGCTCTATTCTACCTTGCTGATACCTAAATACAGGTACATACATGTAATCCAAATTTAATGAGCAAAGTTTACCTTCATTCTTGCTGCTGCCTTCTAGCTGGCTTCTTTCATCCTTGTCAATTTCTACATCAGAATCATCATCAAAATCTGCAGTGTTTACAAGAATTGTACATAATATTAATGCAGCACATACATGTACCAAATGTCTGAATTAGGGAGGCCTTTTTCCTTACATTCGAAGTAGAATAGTAAAAGACAAACAAGTTGAGTTTCATACCATATTGCAAAAGGCCATCATTAGCAAGAGCTGGCTGTAAAAACTCATCATTTTCCCATGGCAGAGGTGGAGTGACAGATCCAAAGCTTTCAGGGGAAGGTTTCTTGTGCAAGAAAAACAAAGAATGCAGTTCAGTCAACATGTGAAAGAAAACCAATGTACTGACCATGGAGTAGCAAACAAGAACAATGGCAAAACGTGTGTCTCACAAGAAAAGCAGATGAAAACCCAACATTTACAGTAAGTAACATTGAAAAATCCTCTAATCCTCTCCTATCAATTATTTTCTGCAAACATTATTATTTTCTAACCAAACAAAAGACAATGAATGCTACATTTTAGTATTAACAGACACCAACAGTTTATATACCAGTTACCATTTTCCTAATGTAATTTATTAACTTGATACATCCATAGAAGTCCAGTCCTTAAAAAAAAGAAAAAACAAGAGAGAGAGAAATATATTATTTTGTGACAGAAGGAACCTGTCAAATGCAGTACTGTACTGTCTTGAACTTTTGAACCTGTGTGTTTCTCTACAGTTTCTTCACACATGAAGCATATACGGTCGAACCTGTATTAAGCGGCCCTGTATTAAGCGGTCACCCTCTATTAAGCGGTCACTTGTCAAAGTCCCGCAAATTACTTCTCTTAATTACTGTAACTTTGACCTCTTTTAAGCGGTCACCTCTATTAAGCGGTCACGGTCACCCTTTGCTAAGTCCCGACGAGCTGTTTCTATTGTCTTGACCTGTATTAAATGGCCACTTTGTAAAAGGAAACCACTCAAATACTACAGTAGTTCATACAAGTACAAACAGCACACCAGGTAATTGATTTCCTTGTTTATTTTCACAAATCATTAAATCGCCGAATACATTACTCGAACATTACTGGTCAAAAGTCTAATCATTGCAGATCGAATCCTTTTTTCATTAATTTCTGTTTAAGCACAAGAAGTCATCCCAGTTTAACGGACACCAGGAACTTTCTCTGCCGTTAAGCAAAGTGAATGACATACTTAGCGATATTAAACTACGGAAACCTAAACAATAGACATTGATATCTAATTCTTTTTCTTCTAAGGACAAATAGGTTTAAAAGACAAGACTGAAAAGATTAGGAGTATGTCTTTTTCTAACGACCGGCTGTAATACAGGCCGCATCAACTTGACGTTACTGTTTTGTTACTCCCTTTCTATGTTCTATTTTTCTCAAACCATGTTATTGTGGCAGTTACTTTTAACCGAGTAAGTGATTTTTGAGCGCTTTTATGCATAAGCTGTTTACTACGTAATATAAAATGGCATTTTCACTCTGTTCTGACCTGTATTTTGTACAACCTGTATTAAGCGGTCACTTAGCCATTCCCCGAGGGTGACCGCTTAATACAGGTTCGACTGTACACTGTTGGAGTCACTCTTGGCTGTACATTAAATTTCAAAAACGTACATATTCTCCTTGGTCGGACAGGGGGCAATATATAATGTATGAAGGTTGCCTTGTTCAATCATCAACAAATCCATTGTACTTACTGTATCTCAAATTAAAACACTTGTAAATGCAGCAGATCCAACTTACTGTGGATTCTTGTTACTTTAAGAATGTCAACTCCATGAGCTGAGATACAGTGATTCCAGACATTATCAGCATTTCTAAAGCAGTCCTCGCAAAACAGACAAACAATGGAGCTCTCCTGTTCCTCCTCTTCTATCTCCTCCCAGTCATCTTCATTTTCACTTCCACTTTCTGTGAAAAAAATTATATATGCTTTTAGCTTTTTAACCCTCTAGTTTGCATACGACTTTGTTGTAAAAAATTCATTCACATGACAATGTGCTCAATGTTCAACTTATCAGCCTATTGATGGGGTGGGGAGCTGAAAATACTGCCTATCTTCATTGACAATTTAAAAAAAAGTTTGTAATTACAGTACCATATGATTCAAAGTAAGTTACCACCTACAAGAATTACATCGCAGGCTACGACAATCGGGTTGCACATAAAGGACTAAGAATTGTAAGTGTTATGATGATGTTAATGAACTATTGTAAGGGTAACAGAAGCAGCATTAAAAAACTAATTAATTGCCGATTGTCATAGAAAATTCCACTGAAAAAAATAAACTATGCAATTGAAACTGGTGAACTTCTACTTTGGAACAGGTAGCATCTGTGCGCCTCCTTTCAAGCAAAAGAATGAAAAGCCACCACAGTTTTGGAAATAACACAACATTACTCTTAGAAGTTTGCCGTATTTATTCACGCCAAATGCTGACCAGATTTTATCATGAAATCAAGGTAATTTTAGCCAAATCCTTCAGGAATATGGGGTCTTGGTCCAAAGCCAAGAGTTTTGACACAAATTGTTTCACACACAACATGAGACCCTGGTAACTTAGTTTTGAGTAGTACTGTACCTAGAAAAAGTTTCATGCCAGGCTAAAAATTCCAGCCCAATTAGCTCAACTTTCACCTGTGCCAAACAGGCTGAAGAAACTCTCACACAGTGTAGTTACCACAAAATTTCAGCCTGGATTCAGAACAAGAACTTAGGCCAATCTTGATTCTCAGCTGAAAATTCCTTTGTATAATTATTTTTAGGCTCTAAGGCCTAGTTTCTGTAGCATGCAGCAGCCAGGAGTATTTTGATTCTACAAACTATTCATAGTCCACAGAGGGTCACTGGAAATTTATGATGGGTAAAATGGCTCAAAATTTTAAGATTTTAAAGAAGAGTACAAAGCTAAACTGGAATTTCCCGAGGGATGAGGGGTACGAACCAAAAGACTTCATGGGAGGGTTATGGATATTTTCTGGAACATCAAATTTGGGCAAGTTGTCGACACAGTCCCCTACATTAAAAATATATTCATTTTACCAATAAAACTCTAGTCACAGTGATGCATGTGTAGTGTTATAAATGCATGGAGCTGTGCAGAAATCTTGCCCAAATAACTTTGTACACCTAAATGCGATGTAAAGCCTCAAGTCGCAGACCTTCAGATCTTCCATACAAAAGGCCAGTTAAACTTCCAGCATGCTAACCACCTCATAGCCTGCGAGCAGGATAACCACCTCACAATTCAACACCACATCTCGGTGATCACAGCTCTGACAGCTCCACACCGGCTTCATGTGTCGTGTATTTGGCCACTCTTAATCACAGATGCTGTTTTCTTCTTAACATGGCCAAAATTTTACTTATGACATCACAGCTACAAATAATTGTCGAGATTTAGAGTCCTGGATTAGGTTACGAATTTGAACGAGATCCAAAAGAGCTTGAGAGAGTCACGTGCACGTACGTGGTGTCCTCTCTCAACCTTGTTTCGGGAGCTAGTTGTGAGCTGTAGCACGTTCCGAGTACTTTCGAGTTAACTTTTTATTTCTTTATCATGGAAAATGTCCACTTTTTGAGACTAAACCCCGATTAAAGGAGCAATTTATATGATTTAGTCCTTACCTTCGTTGTTTTTCATTTTGTCCGCCATCTTAGAAACTGAGCCTCAGTGTCAGCGGCTTGGGATATTTGAGGTATGCATAAATGACAGGTACAGTCAATTCCAAAAGTCAACACAAAATGGCGAAGGTTGGGGATCTGTCAGACAACGAGAAATTGCTGTTTTCGCATCTCAACAAAGGTAATAATAAGGGTTTTGTTGGTAACAAGATATTTCTAGGTACTTTTTTATTCAGACTCGGCGTTTTTTACTTTTTTGAAGGCAATGATCAGGAGGCGATGAAACTTTTGAGTTCGGGGGATGTCAGAATAAACTGCCTGGACGAGGTACTTATTTGACTGAAGCTCTTTTATGTGTGGTGTATATGTTTTTTTTTTGCCATGGATCTATTTGGGTATCCACGTACATAAGTGTATTGAACATTATCTTTTGTCTTAAACGAAGTTATTCCATGGTGTCTTAAATTTTTAGAACATTTTCCTCCAAGAAGAAAACGACTTTAGAATAATGATTGTTTTCCAGGCCGGAAGTATGTGAGCAGAGTTAAGCTAGATTTATACTCTGAGTCGATGTATCGTTGAATCCGGTGGTCAAATGACTTGTTGTTTTTTGTGGAGCTTTTCTAAACCGCTGCTGGCAGAGACTTATATTTATTAAATATTGTGTTGAAAGCGAAAATTTTACTTATACTGAATCTGATTACATGTAAGCTTGAAATAATAGTTTTTCTTTTTATCGACCTTGTTCTCTTTAACTTAACAACAGTTTTTTTTTGCTTTAAAATGTTGATAAAAAATATTAGTGGCTCTTAAAAGTAATACAGTGTTATAATCATTTGCCTTACAATTTTTTCTTACTTTCTAGCATGGAATGACCCCATTAATGAGTGCAGCATATAAAGGCAAGTCAGAAATGTGTGAGTTACTTCTAGCTCAAGGGGCAGATGTTAATTCAAATTACCATGAACACCAGGTAAAATAAAATTATTTAAAACCCACCCTTTTTCATTTATGCTTCGTAATCATGTAAAAAAACCCTCTGATTTATTCTACGGCTTCTTGTTTTGGTAGACCCTTATGTGCATGTCATTATTGCTTTCATGTGTTATAACTAATTGCCAAAACTGCAACCATTACCTTCTACAAGTGACTTGTCTCTAAACACATCAATTTTACCTACTTGAAAAAAACTATCGAATTAGTAAACTACATATTAACTTTATACTGACTAATATCTTGGTAAAAGTAATATTCTTAGCCAGGCCACTGCATCAGTGACTTGTAAAATGCAAGTATGACTCATCCAGAACATCCAGTATTTGCTAGGTAATTGGAACACTCACACCAGACATCCAGCTTTTGTACAGCCAGTGTTGCACAGCAGAATTATTGAGAAAAAATTAAAAGTTCTGTTCAATATCTATGTTACGGTATCTCAGACATAGTCAGAGGTAATTAAAAGTAAAAAGTAAAGTTGTATATTTAATTCAATAACACAGGGAGTGCTTGTGCAATCTCCCAGAGTGCCCTGAGTAAAACCTCAGACTTCGAGCAAGGATGAGACCCAACAACAAACTCAACCAACATATGACACTGGGTCTGGAATTGAACCTAGGTAACATTGGTGGGAGGCAGCTGTGCTCTCACCATTGTGTCATCCCTGCTTGCACTCATTCATTGAACATTACTTTTATAATAGTCATTCATGGTGAAGGTTTGAACATAAATACTACATCTTAGCTGAAAAGTTCATTGGAGTTCTTGTTTACTCTATAGGTAGATAAAATTATAGTTATTTTTCATTTCTCTCATATTTTTCTATTTCAGTACACAGCCCTCATGTTTGCCTGTCTCTCTGGTAGGTAAATTAGCATCTGTTAGTGGTGTTTCATTCAAATTGTCTCTAGTCACATTCTCAACAAGTGAAAGTCATTTCTTAACATTTTTTCATATCATTTGTTGGCTTTTCGGCATTTTTTTCCCCGTGCCAGTAGCTCCCCTAATGCCAACTAATCCATATGCTTGCAGCTCTCCTTGGAGTGTATTACTGTACAAAATTTTAAGACAAATTAATCATGAAGTTTAGCCTAATGTAACAGTTCCTTAATAAATGAATTGGATAATGATTTGAAATTCCTGAAGCATCTTTGGCCACGGATAAGAGACACAGCAGCCAACATTGTGTCAATAGACCAGTCAAAAGAATCGGCTAAGGTTACCGGGGTAACCCGCATGAAAATCCCTCAGTAAAAGCCATCAATCACACCACATATCAGTATTAACACAACTAATCAGAGACATGAAAAAATGAAGGCTATCAGCGTAAGCAGTTAAAATGCTGTGAAACCTACATCTTAAAAGGTGCTTCCTAAAATGAGAGAATCAACAATGCACTATATTGATTATTTCTCTTGGATAGGGTTTTATTGTGCAGTCAATCACTAAAAAGTATTGTCATGCCTAACACCGAGTGCATTGGTTACCATCAGTGAAATGATCTGTCAAGCATAAATCAAATTTGATTTGCTATTCTTTATTCTTCAGGATCTGTGGACGCTGTAAGAGTCTTACTTGAAGCGGGAGCCAGAGTGAGTGCAGAAAATAATATTGGAAGAACTGCTGCTCAACTAGGAGCTTTTGTTGGTAAGAAAAAAAATAATGTCAAAACTAACTTTATAAATAAAATTTGTAATCTAGTACAATGTAGATATTCTTGGTTTTCATGTGACGTCACCAAATTCTAGAATGCAAAACCGGGAGGTCTACAAAATTTTTACCTTCATTCAAGGAAAAATTACCTAAAAATATGTCCTTTCACAATAATTTCTTAGCGGGATGTCATACTTCCTTTTGAAAACAGAACAGTTCCAATTTTCGAGTTTTCATTGTGCGTGACATCAAGAGGACGGCCGTGACAGAGCTGTTCCGTATCTTAAAAATGCCTCTTCGTGTGATTTTCAGTACTCTAAACAATTTAAGTTTGAGGAGAAATATTTATATTAACATTCGAAAATTCACAAGGAAAAGCAAACCTCTTTTCTGGCAAAAATGAACTCCAGATTTTTTTTCCTATTTCTGGCCACCATGTTTGTGTCCCTCAGAGGGGCATCGACAACATGGCTTCTCCATACTAAGCTCTATAAATTTGTGTGAAACATTTTGTCAAATAACTCGAGTACGGGATACCGCACAGACCTGACACTTGGACAGGTTTCTTATCTACTTATCATCTATAACATGTCAATTGCTTGACTTCATTCATGGAATTGTTTCAATTTTTTTTTCACGCACACAGCAATGGCGTGACAGTGAAAACCGGCAATTGTTGGAAACATCTGTACACCAAGGGGTTTCAACTTGAGTGTTTTTATTGCAGAGGTAGAGTTCATATAAACTCTTGTTTCTCTGAAAACAAGTGAGTTGCCCTTAATATCAGAGGTGTTCTAATGTTTCGGGGTATCACTCTCTGGGGCCACATAAGGAGAGGTTCCACCATGTTATGAGCTTCTACTGGGAGTTATGTTTTCACACTTATTCTTTGTATGGACAGCTGTGGTGTGCATTTTCTGAGCTTAATAATATCTGCAATGATAAACTTAATAAAATTCCTTCTGCAGGTTTGTGTTTAGGATCTTGATAAGAATAATGCACAAAATGGTACATCCAGTCAGAAAATTTTCATCTTCTAATTAAAAATCAGTACACTGATGCTGAAAGTAAAAGTGTTAATCATGTTGTTAATCTTCTTGTACAGGTCAGAATGACTGTGTTAGCCTCATAAATAACTTCTTGTCGTTGGAAGACTTGGAGTACTATACAAAACCCCAAGGTACATGTAACATGACTGACTTATTTCTTGTGTTGTAAATATTATTATTAATAGCTTTTGACTATATTTCAATCGTGGATATATTCTGGATGCAGTAATTTTCTTGGTGGCTGCTGGGATCACCGTGTAGAATTATGGCAAGCCAGAATATATTGTTCAAAAGTTGGTCCTTGTTTCATCATCCAAGTTACTCCAGACCTACATGTATAAGCATATGGGTTCTCCCTTCCCATTTCTAGTTCCTGCCGCACAGGCTAGGTGGAGCCTCCATGTACAAATACCCTCCCCACTCTGCAGGGAACAAAGAAGGAGAGTTGGCAGCTTTGTCAGTCCACGGTCTGGTTTGTCCCAGGTTTTAGATCTCAGTACCAAACTTCCAAGGCCTCAGTCGCTCAAAGAGCAGACAAATTTACCCAACAGAAAAAAGCACTATCCAGCCGATAAAATGTGCTTCAACTCATACATACCATTCGCTGGATAGCAACTTATCTGCTGGACAAAGTTATCGACTCTTTGAACAACTGGGGTCACATGAACAAAAGCTCGATATAATAAGTTTAACATAATATTTTTATCAAAAATCAAATATTATTATTTTTTGAACTAACAGGTTTGGAGAAAGAGCCTAAACTATCAGCTGTCTTGGTGCCTGTGCTACACAAGTATGCTGTCACTCAAAACCTAAGTCCTGTCAAGGTAAAATTAGATTTAAAGTTCCAGGTTTATTCCAGAAATTGACTTCTGAAGTTCCGTTAGGCCTAGACTACAAGCAGTCACATATTTTTCCGGGGGATTTTTTAAAATTTTATTTGCAAAATCACATTACTTACATTACTTACAGTATGGTCTAAATACATCACTAAACAATACAGTATTCTACCTACATGTACAATACAATACTTACATTACTTTCTATACTGGTTAGTCTTACACTACCAACAATACAATACAACTCTACTTACAATTCAATGCATACCGCTTTAAACATACAATTAACTAGATTACTTACCATACCGGTTACACGTTAGAATTACAATTTAAAAAAGCTTAGCATGCAGGAAGCTATAAGAAAGAAATAAAATAAAATAATAGTAATAATAATAATAATAATAATAATAATAATAATAATAATAATAATAATAATAATAATAATAATAATAATAATAATAATAAACCACTACAAGAAAAACAATAAATAGGAAAACAGTAAAAAAAAAAAACCCGAATTTTGTCACTGAGAAAAAAAAATGTTTAAATTAATTTTAACTTTCCTTTTTTCAACTTTGCATTAGGGATAGTAAAGCAGAGTTTATTCTGCAACCATTTAGCATCTTGTTTTGATTTTTTTGTTGTTGTTTTGTTTTTGTTTATTTTAGATAGCGATGTATCTGCAGGATAACCTAAACCTTGTTGAAAATTCCAAAAGTCTGGTAAAAGTTCTGGAGCTGTTAGTGGAGTCAAATGTGAAGTCGTCGGAGATGCATGAGGTTATTGCAATGAAGTTGCACTACCTTGCATTCATGTTAAAGAAGTGTGCACGCTGGCATGACGGTTTGGATGGAAAAGATGGAATTGAAGGCTTCATAAAATAGTGAGTAAACATTTACATGCATAAAGGTTGCACCTGACCTTAGCGCGAGTCATTGCCATCGGTTTGAGCAGTCTTTTATAGCAGTTACTTTTAAAGAAACGCTGTCTAAGTTTTGGATGGTTTCTATTTTTGGGTATTTAAGGACGGTGCCCCCTTTTGTTAGTGCGCATGCGTTCTGCACAAAACTCTGCTTACCGGGTGGTACAAAGGTATTTTTGCGCAGTTTATGACTATGGTGAAAGGAAGATCTTAGCAAAGGCTATATAATGAAATCCAAAAAGAAAGTTGGGGCTAGCCACGCATTTGCCAGAGATGAAAAAAGAAACCGCAATATAATATTATTGTTACAGCTGTATGTATTTTAAAGCTTATTGTTGTGTAATTATCGCTGCAAATGCTGGTTTTTTTTTATTCCAACAGTCCCTGCTAAGATATGATCTGCTTTTCTCGCATAGTCATGCACGGCGCAAAATATACCTCTGTACTAGGAGACACCATCTTTAAGTAAAACTGTTTTCCTTGTATGGTCTATTTAATCGATAAAAATGTGAAAATTGAAAGTACACAAAATTTTACAGCACATAAAACATAACTTTCGGAGTGCCTCTGCTCTCGTGAGGAGCATGCAGAGGAGTCGTCATGACGGCAAAGCCGGGAGCAGTTCTCCACTCCTGGCTGTATGTCTTTGTTGAGTTAGGTACTGCACTTGTAAAGGTAGCCTGTTCACTTACCTTTTATTTTCTCACACTGATCGTTGGATGCATTAGCAAAATAAAAATCGCAGATTTACATAACAAGGTTAAAAGCAAAGGGGTGGGAGTGAGTGGAGGTGGACTGCAAAACACTCGTTTCTTCTCTTGAAATTACGGAGGAAGACTCGAATCGCCGAAAGTCCAAATAGTGAGGCGCGAAGCGCGCGCGGAAAGCGTGGATTCTCGCGCGCGAGCGTCGTCTCTCCCTTGTCTTACTCTCCATTTCTTCGCTCGCTCCAGACGTTTAGTTCAAGGACCGGACGAGTTCGTATGATGGGCCCACGAAATAATAGTATACGGTCTGTTTTGTGGTCTCACTCCCTTCATTGTCTTTTAAAAGAAAGAAAACGCTGACTCTAATAGTTTAACTTACTCTCAGTTGCGAGCTAAGAAACTAAATAGAGAAGTGATGAGCCTTTGGCCAAACGCTCTTTTCTTTCCCAACGTTTTCTCCTACAGTCTAACAAAAGGTCGATCCTCCGATGGGTTCTTCCTGAATGTTGAAGATCTTGTTCGGCAGGCCATAAAGGAGTTTGACTATCCTGAATGCACCATATTTAGACAGCTGGTTCAGACGGTAGCACCTATAGAAAAGGTACGATTCTCCACTTTGCGCTCTGTTCTCTTTTTACATTAATCGAACGTTAACTTTGATGATTTGAATTTCAGTTGTTTTCTCACAGAAGGAAAAATGCAAGAAGAATTTTTATACTTCAGTGTGAAGCGCTTGTTTGTTTATTCGTTTGTTAATCGATTGTTTGCTTATTTGGTTTTATCAGCTTAGTTGATGTGGTAATTTGGCCACCGTGAAGAGATTCGAGAGCTGACGTCCGTTAGCCCTTAAGGTTACCCGATATCTTCAGAGGTGTCTCGCGTTTTAGCGATGTAGCGCGTCCAGTTTAAACTGTAGATACCTAAACCCCTATATCAAATTGAAGCTTATAGAGCTCACTATCAAACCATACCAAGAATTTTGAAATAAATAAATTATCAAATTTTTCACGACCTCTAATTGCGAGCGTCCGAATCACCTTTTTAAAGCTACAAGTCAACGTGAATTTTGTTTTTTGCTAATTTAATTTTCTCCTCAGTTTCCGAACCCAAAGCGCGAAAAAGACGTGTCTGCGTTTTGCCATATTCAATCGCAGTGAAAAGTTATAGAGCATTTTTGAAATAGGATGAAAAAAATGTGGAGTAATCGTACAAAAATCGCTCTCGGAGAAAAAATATTTCGAAAGAAAAAATTCGCAGACGCGTTTTTGTTGTTTATAAGTTAAACTAGCTACAGTTCAAATTTGAAGGCAAACGAACAAATTCCTTTTACGTTTTAGCTCTTTGAAGAGGCTCCTCCAAGTGAAAAAAATTTATTCGAGAAAACAGCGCTAAAAATTCGGCAATTCATTTTATTTCAAAATTCTTGGTTTAGTTGGATAGCCAGCTCTATAAGCTTTAACTAATGATTTGATATAAGGGTTCAGGTATCTACAGTTCAAACCGGACGCGCTACATCGCTTGGACGCGAGACACCTCTGAAGACACCTCTGAAGGTACCGGGTAACCTTAAGTTTGATCAGAGGGAATCGATTCGTTCTGACGAAGGACTAACGCTCTAATAAAACGTAAGCTCGCTAATCTCTTTACCGTAACGGAGGCCAAATTACGTTACCACCTCAGTATTAGAGTGGCTTCCAATTGCGTGACGTAAGACCAAAACCAAAGTAATTACTCTGGCCAATCGCAACAAATGTAAACAACACAACGAGCCAATCAGAATTCGAACCAAATATATGTAACTGGCGCCAAGCGCGGGAAAACGCGTGCGGACAAAACACGAGTGGTTTTGGTGTGGATTCCCATTGGTTGAGAAAGTGTCGCGAGTTTTGTTAACCAATCACAGAGCGTAGTAATGTAAAACCAAAGCAAACGTGAAATTACTTTCGACATTCAATTGGAAACCGCTCTAAAAACAAATATTCGTTTGTTCTCCCCCACTGACGTAGCCTCATACGCAGACGTTCGTTGGCTCTTCACGCCACACGCTCTTCCCCACAAAACGAGCCAAAGAACTTAGCAGGCTACCACTGACGCAGCACCACAGTTTCTTTAGAAGCTAGTCACCTTGACTGTTCGCTTGTTCGTTTGATTGGTTGATGACTTTCTTTGTTGGTCGGTTTGTTTTTAGGGACTTGATCCAACAGCTCTTGCTGTTCTCACTCAGAGTATAAATGGTCTCCGCTGGTAGGTTTTCATTTTTTAATATCTAAAATTTTAACACTTCTTTAATGGTACATACCCCAGCTAGTTAAGTTTAGCGGTCTTGCTTAAGGGCTTAGCTATCATCATTCAAAAGAACTGCGTCAAGTTCGTCGCTCACAAAGAGTAAAATGAAGCTTCCCGGGATATATCTGTTCTTAGTACTTCGCTAAAAACTATTAGGATCTAAAGGTCTGTACCGGTCGTCAACGCCGCAGCAGTGGTAACTACAATCGTGGACAAAAAAATTGATAAGAAACTGTTAGTCAATCTCCAAATTCGAGGGCTACAATGATACGTCAACAACACAGCTCCCCCCCTCTTCCCCTCATCAATGTTGCTCTGCCGCTGGAAAAAAGGCTGGGTCATCGTCCGGCCTTCAAAGCAACATTGAGTTAAGGGGAAGGGGGGAGCGAAGGTTCGGTACTTTCCAGGCGGTGTTTTCTTGAAGGTAGATTGAAATATATACGCAAAATTCGCAGTTTTCTTAACGAGTTTTGTCCACGATTGTAGAAGGAATGAGTAAGCAGTATTTACCATGCAAGATAGCAAAACAATTCCGAGTCTCCAAAGGGAATCGAACCCAAGACGGTTTCCTCCCCGGTCAGATGCCATAACCAGTGAATTACTGGGACACTCATGCCGAGCATGCCATTCAAACAGGGTCGGTATGTGAAAACAGGAAGCTGGTAAGAAAGTGGGAGTGAGAGTGCGCATCATCATCATCATCATCATCGTCATCGTCATCGTCATCGTCATCGTCATCGTCATCGTCATCGTCATCGTCATCACCATATCTTTATTTACCCTCGGATTTTAGAGTAGCTTATGCAGCTAATATCTCCGAGCATTTGCTCACCCAACCAGGAGAATATACACACAAAGACCAGGCCACAACACCGGGAACTATGTCCCCTAAGTAATGCGTGACCTTATTCCCTACTCAGCTAAGTTAACTATCTAAGTCATCCATCTTTCCATATCTCACTTATTGCCATGTACTTTGGCATTTTAATAACGTTTCTGATAATACAAAAATAACGTTCCTTCAAGAATAAGCGTTAAAGAACAGTTTATAGACCTATTAAAGTCAGACTCATATGAAAAACTACTAAATGAGCAGGACTACCTATTTTTTTTATGGAATATAATAAGATTCCTCGTTCGTTTTCAGCGCGGATTTTAGCGATTGCTGTGGGGTTTGCACGGAGAAGCGAAATATAAAAAAATGCTCGGCTTGTAAATCGGTAAGTTATTTTAGTGTATCGAACTGCACTAAACCAAGCTGTATGTGCTAATTTTCCTAAGCGATTTCCACGCATTCGGTTCATCCTAATAAACCCTCATCTTCTATTTCTGGCTTTGGTGTTGTAAATTCTCATGTTCGTCGGTTATGAGCAGCACTTTTAAAACTTTTGTAGTTCTCTGATAAAATATATTTCTTGAAGGGTTTTTACCAAATCTGGTCTTAATTATATCATAGGTATGATTAAATGGACGGACTTCCAAGTTGCCTTTTCTAAATTGTTCAAACCCGTTTGAAAGAAATCTTTTTCTCTCGGTTCTTCCTCTTAGGGTTCACCCGTTAGTATCTCGATAACCCCTTCAGACCTCCTACCAAGTTAATAAGCAGCCTTATTTACTGTTCCTCATTAGGTTGGTTATTGTAGCGTCAGGTGTCAAAAGTTGCATTGGCATACACACAAAACATTTTGCAAGCAGTTGGCGAAAGACTACGAGAAACAACTTGCCGCAAAGTTAGAGGAAGAAAGACTTGAAGAATCGAATAACGCTAAGAGGGAAAACTCAAGTCAGATGAATGGTGAACATAAAGAAGAGTCTTTGAACTGTGTACACTCAGAAACTAATAATGAAAGTAAAACGGCCAGCCATCGACATGATGTGAGCCAGTCAAAACCTGAGTACACTGACGAGCAACCAAGCGGTGTTCCAGAAGAGAACGCTTGACACTGCGACACTTACGTGTAACAAAAAGAACGTTCTTTACGCTGTTTATTTATGAAGTAAATTCTTTATCCGGTAAAGTGGTTAAGTTGTTTCTTGTTTTTAACAAAAGTTGTATATACAATTCTGTTAAACACCAATTTTGCGATTTTGATCCTACCTCACATGTAATAACTAACTGGGAAAAGTTTGCGGCTAGCTATTGTGCAGTAAGACTGTTTACAGCGGTTACCAATAACACGCTACCTACGGCATTCAAAAGAGTCGGATAAAGTTGCGTTTTGGTGGACGTCAATCAAAGAAAAGCCGTTGAAATTATTTTGAATTCTGACAAGATTACAAGGTAACCCTGCACGAAACTAAGAATTTTACCCCGTTAAGAGAAGATAAACTTTATTTAAATTCTTTCTCCAGCCAGATCAAGCGCAAATAAAAGGTATTTTTGAATTAAAAATTTCGATTTTCACTGCACGTGATAATTTGCTCACTTGCATGCATCGCTGATTTCTATTGTCAAGCCCGCCGCCCGCAGATAGCTCAGCCGTTTCCCCTCGTGTGCGGTGAAGTTTTGGTGAGAATTTCGCCTCGCGTGATTAAATTCTCACCAAAACTTCACCGCACACGAGAGGAAACGGCTGAGCTATCTGCCCCGCGAGGCATTTTGCTCAGCTCTTTCCTCACGTGTGCGGCGGGCTTCAGGTGCAGCGATTTCAAATGTTTCATAAAAAAAATACGGCTTCGCCTAATGCGCATTTTTTAGATAACCTGTCTTGGAAATCAACTTTCATAAAGTTTACCATCCGTCAGCGGATAAAACTGTCAATTTCTTCGTTCTGTTGCCTTGAAATGTTCCCAGAATTCAAAAACAATTTCAACGGCTTTTCTTTGATTGACGTCCACCAAAACGCAACTGTATCGGAGTGTTTTTAAGGCATTAGGTCGCGTGTTACTGGTAACCGCTGTAACATAAATGTACTGAAAAAAAGGAACGATTTCTATATAGTGGTCTGTTCCTTGACAAAGGAAATATGTGTAAGTTTTACTATTGTTTGCGCGTTTTTTGTTTTGTTTTTGCGTTTTTTTTCTTTTTTTTTTTTCACTATGTTTTGTTTTTTCATTTCCAAACCACTCGTGATTTTCGTTTACAATGTCATTACACATCAAGATGCATGCGGTACAACGTCAAGCGCTGTTTGCAACTGATTAAGCAATATTCTACACGGGATATTTACACTTGTTTACACCAGTTTTCGATTACTTCCAAAAAAAAAAAAATTATATCCATGGTTGTTCTCCAAAACGTGCTGCAAATGTAAATCGGTAATTCTTTAGTGAAATACACTGTCTAGCGTCCGTGAAATTTGTAAACGAAATGAGCTCTCCATGAACTACGTGAAATGAATAACAATTTCTGACTTTGGTTTCGTTGTTGTATTTGGCAGCCTTATTTGAAATGAATGCATCTGTCATATCAAGCCCGGGGTAACATGACAACACACCATATTTCTTCGTTCACCGTTTATTGCACGTCAAGTTCTACATCAATATTGTTTATGTTACAACTTAATCATTAATTGACTCTTGGACTCTTAAAATGCCTTTTGAAGTTCCAAAAAAGGGAAACATCTTTTAAGATTTGAAGTGTGCAAAATCTTAGTATCCAGTTATTAGTACATAAAATTGGTGCCTAAAAAATTTCAGTACTCTCATAAAGTTCACTCAGAGACTCTAAAAGTTTATAGACCTAACTCACAGGCCTCAAAGTTTTCCTTAAAGTCAGATTACTTCCGCTAAAAAAAATAGGCACATTTTGCTGGTTACAAGTGAATGTCTACTTAAGATGAGGGGTGAAGGCAAACTAACTATACCAAATGCTATTCTTTGTGATCACAGTTGCTTTTAAGAAACAAACTGAGTGTAATTTACAGTATCTCAATTAAATAAAGAGGTTAAGCCACTGCCACTGGCAGAATTTCAGCTAAACTTTGCAAAAACCAAACAAACACGTTTTGTTCCTTTCCTGTTTAAATAAATATGTCATGGAAGAAAAGTTTCGTTAACTCACTTTGGCGATAGTTGCCGACGCTAGATTTTTGTGAATCACAAAGTTGTACCAAAATTACATGGGGATAAAACAGTTTCCGAAACTCGTTTACGAAAATTTACTGAAAATTTACTGCTACCCAATCCTTTGTCTTTTTTAGGCTTTTCTTTCTCTTTGTCGGTGGAAAGAAGAGCGCTGCTAGTTCTCAAACTGGTGCTGAAATTGGCTGCTAGTGGCATTTTCATCTTCCGGTTGGATGCTTATTTCCTTTGGTAGTTGTTTTACAGACACGGTGGTCACAGTGATTGCATTGCGACCCACTGTTTCCAGCTCTGTGATTCCTTCATCGTGTCCTGTATGGGTACAAACCAGCCAAAAGTTACTAAACCATAAGCTAAAACAAACTTTCCCCATATGCTTTTCATTGGAATGTAACTTCAAGGCCAAAGTAATTGACAAAAACACCTTTTTTTAGGGGGTGGGGGTGACACAGATACTGTTAACTGGATAGTTAACATAGGGCCTCAAATTAACACAAAAAACATGTACTTCAAAAAGGATATAAGAGGATACAAAAACTCCAACAATACACGAAAAATCTGCCTTACCAATCACCTCAGAAACACGCTAACTGTGTCAAAGGATGTATGCCTAGCGTTTGACACGCATAGTACAAAAAGTAATGCGCTTTTTATCAGATGTAGCTTAAATTGCTTTCAAATGTTGCCTGATTTACAGAAAGGTACTTTTGATGCGCGTCAAAGGTAATACCGTTGACGCTATGTAAAAGTGCTTCTACTGACTCAAATATGGCATGCAGAGGTGACTGTTTCAGTTGGTGCACTTTTGACACGCCTTTGATGTGAATCAAAGGCTATCAAAACCAAATTTCCGTGCCTATTTACAAGCGTCGCCAAAATTCCAGAGTTGAGCTCTGGGATACCCAGCTGAAATATCTTCATGCGGAGACCAGAGATGGAAGGTCAAGACCGATGCTGCTTCCAATCACGTAACCTAAAAGAACTAATCAGTCGAGCCCGCAAGGCAAAGAAGTTTGAAAATGCCAACTCACAGTATACAGACGTACGTTGGGTGACCATGCGGGCTTGCAAGTAGACGAAACGTTCCAAAAGATATTTCAAAGCAGAATTGCACGTTGCCAGTACCAGAGAAAACAATACTGAGACCAACTTGAGTCGACTTTCAATTCTCCCGAAAAAGGGAAGAATCTCGTGCTAACAAGCGCGCTAATGTGAGCTTGGCCAAAGTAAAAGCAAGCCACCAGATGGTAAGTTATCGAAAGTACAGACATTCTGACCAAAAAGAGTTACAAGCCGACACAAGGTATCTCCACTGCCTCAACTTGTGATTCTGTTTGCTTAGGAGCGGAAAGGAGCAACCATACGCGACCAGACTGCCTTCAAGCAAACTTGCCCTCGCTGTATTCTATCTTAAAACCTTACCTAAACGTGACCGCTAAGCCTGGAACTTAACCCTAAAAGTCCATTCTTCTCCACATCAAAACCCTGACAAAATCTTTCCATCCATAAAAGTCCACCAGAAAATTCCTAACACATCCAAAGTCCCCAACCACCAATTTCAAACCCAAAAGCTAGTGGCCTTCGCATCTCGCCACCACTAATATACCTGAATGCCCCCTCTTTCCCCCACCCCTCCCCATTAATCCGGGTTTTAACTCCTACTATAAACGTTTGAATTCTCTTTCAACCAGAGAGATACCAGAAACCGGTTATGCTATAGTTCAATTCAACGCTTACCTAAGTTGTCTTGACCGGAGATGGTGGAGCTTGTAGGCCTGATTTTGGAGCTCACGCAGTGAAACATTCGAGTCAGCCATCCTGTTAGGACGCTTCTCACCTGGCAAATAAAGGCCGGAGTATAAGTGTGAACGCGTGTGAATGAGGGCGTAACTTGTTAATGCCGCAATATGATTAGTTGGATAAAAGTTGAAGTTAGACATTTTATTTCGCGTGTACAGTTGAGCTTGATTAAAGGGACAGTATCACGCTATTTTTAGTAACGCATTGAAAACCGAAAAGACGCTATTCGGTTGATAGCAGCCAAGATATAATGACCAAAATTCCATTAAAAGACCATCAGATATTTTTGCCGTCAGATGACCAAAATAAAAATGGGTTCAAATTTGAAGACGTCGGGCCGACGTTTTCAATTTTCGCTGTCGTAATGTACTAAAAATCGGTTGTACCATATTTGGTTCAACCTTTCGTCTCAGTAGAATCACAACTCATATTTCTTTCAATTAGCGATTTAGAAATTAATTAACACAGTGCTCAAAGTTTAAATTTAATGAATTTTTTTCCAAAATCATGATATCTCTCATGATACTACCCCTTAAAGAATATTAATATCCACCATAATCGAAAAAGATGGTGACTGGTACATTTACCCATAGATCCTAGAGTACCAAAACCTGAACACGCTGATAAAAAAGCACAGTATAATTCTGACAACTTCAAACCAACCATACACAATGTTGTTAGTGCAGGGATGAAATTCGCAAATTTATGGCTTTCTATCTGCCTATTGACTGTGTTAGGTTCCCAAGGTATTGTGGTAACATGTACAGCCGCCATCTTTTTCTGTACGATGGATTGGAAACGAAACCCTCTTCCATCACCCACAAGTCCGATCGAACAGGCAGAAATGTCGAGGCGTGGTTATCGTAGCAGAACCGTCAGAACAAAGTAGAAATCAGCAAGCATGTTTCTGCTCCGGCGGAGTAGACGAGCGCTCGAATCACTAGGCCAGGCCTGCAGGGGTGATTCTCCTATTCCAGGTCCATTGTTTTGTTCAGTCAAAATTTGTCACGTGTATCTCGTTGTTGTCCAATACCAAGTCTATCTTGTGGTCGTTTTATTGTGCACATTCGACATACTGGGGGACTTAGTGTATGGCGGGCGGCCGGTGCACCACCATCATCCAGTCTTGACCTGGTGGCTTCATTTGGATGGTTTCACTTAAACCTCAAGACTCAACGGTTAGAACCTCTTATTACAGCATGAGCAGCCGCACAGCTAAAAAGCTACTGCCCAATAGCTTTGGTTTGAATACCGGCCACGCTAAACGATCCGCAAGCGCAAAAGTCAAGACTTAACTATCTATAGCATGAACAGCACAATAGGAAAACACAGCTTTCATTTGAGTGGTCATACTGTTTAGGATTTTGCTGACTGGTTCATCAAATGTGGTAGCCACATTGACTTGACGCCGGACTGTACTTCAACACACCGGTGCTTTGTTCAGTTTTACAATAATTTATCTTCCTACCTTAGGCGTAGAAAAGGTGTAGAGCACAGGATTGACAGCGGAATTAACCGGCAGAACAAACACTGCAAACCACACGTAAACCAATCCTGAAGGATCGTGGAATTTGCCGATAAGAGCGAGAATACTCATGATTATAACAGGCACCCAACAACTGAAGTCCGTTAAGACGATAGCGAACACTCTCCGTGCCAGGGTGGACTCTCTTTTGAGGCTCGTGGAATTCGTTTGTGATTCTCCATGAGCTTTGATCCTCTGTTGTGATTTAGACACTGTAAGGATAATGGCGATGTAAGCTGCCAGAATGAAGAGGAATGCTGCGAGATTCAAAGCGATAAACACAGCAACTGAATACTCCCAGCCTGCCAGCCTTTCTTCAGATAACTGAAGAGGAAGACATACTGACGAACGACCTTAGGAAAGAAAATAATGCAACAAGTCTTTAGTGGAATTCAATAGGCCTTATCACGGTTTTCGACGCCATTTTGACGAGTAGGCAAACACGTCTGAAATAAAAGTGTTTGTATGGAAATCCGATGTCAAATAATTTTCAAAAAACAGCGCTTCTGAAAAATTCATGAATTGGAAACTTTTGGCACTAGGAAAACGATTTTAAGAAAAAAATTGGATGGGTGTAGCTGTGCCAGAAAGCGTCCAGTCGAGTTTTGAACTTTCCATACATTTGTCTGTATGGCACCCCAGCCGTGAACTGCTACTAAAAATAGTTCGCGGGAAAAAAATACAGGGAAATGTATGGAAAGTGCAAAACACGACTGGGCGCTTTCTGGCACAGCTACATCCCTCCAATTTTTTTCTTAAAATCCTTTCTCCAGTTCCAAAAGTTTCCAATTCATGATTTTTTCAAAAGCGATGTTTTATAAAAATTATTTGACATCGGATTTCCATACAAACACTGTTATTTCAGACGTCCTTGCCTACTCGTCAAAATGGCGTCGAAAACCGTGATAAGGCCTATTGAAAAGCTTAACGCACAACGTATAGGAAATGTGTTTGAATAATGCGCCTGCACTACGTCCGTTTCATTAAAGCCCCAAAGTTCCTTAGGGCATTCATGATCAGCAACCACTGAGTTCAGTCACTGGAACCTGTTTTAGAAATACTGACACCAAAGGGTTGGGACAGAGGGGAGTGTCCGTTCTATGGAACTGGTTTGTATTACAGAGGCGTATATTAGTTTGGTCTCTCTGGAACAAGTGAATTGCCCGTTGTAAGCGCCAAAGGAAACCTTGTAATGGGTAAGGTATAAAAGAGGTAACAGCAAAAAAATGCAAGCTCGATCTGAAACTAAATCATTAAATAAACGGTGCAAACATTTCGTGACAAGAAGAATTGACAACGGATGTTATTCCGCCATCAGAAAATTGTACCAGCACTCGCAAGTAGATCGTGGGGGATAGGAATACACAAGGCACACGACAAATTAAAATTTGAACTTTAGTAAACAGCTGTTTCGACAAAGGAAGTCCAAAAAAGCGTAAAAGCGTACGCGACAATGCCAAAAGGTAGTCTGGGAAATACCCGATAAATTTCAATAAAAGCTCAGAATCCATAACGCATAGGCTTGAGATGGTGGGCATCAGTATTGACTCGAACGGTTTAAAGAGCACCTTAAAATTACGAAAACTTACATTTTGAGCACTAAATCTTGCTTATATGCAAGGGAAAATCACTTTTTAAATGGAACCTCCACTCCGACAACAAATTGACGGTAAATTGTCAGAAATAGTGCCTAAATTCTAAATTTTGGTTAAAAAAGTAGAAGTGACATTCAAGTGTGGTAAAAGTTACATATGATTATCGCCTATTTTCGATTTCAAATTTCCAGGGCGCCGCCATGTTGGATTTTATGGCGTCATATGGTTGCCGCTATTGTTAGTAAGCAAAGGTTCTTTTGTGTGAAACAATAGAGCAACCATATTACGTCATGAAATCCAAGATGGCGGCGTCCGGGAATTTTAAATGAAAAAATAGGCGCTAATCAAATTCTTTTTTGTCCAACACAAAAATATCATTTCCATGTTTTCCAACGAAATTTAAAATGAGATTGTATTTTCAACGATTTAACGTTAATTTATTTCAGACTTTCGTAAGGTATCTGACAAAAAACAAATATTTAAAATACACGAACGAATAACTTCTCTTCCAGACAAGAGGTATTGCTCAAATTCACAGGTTCGTTTAAATTGAATTGAGGGGCTCTTTCCAACATACCATAAAATCCATATCTTCTGTCCTCGTTGTAAAAGTACGGGCTATCATTTGTTGGTACAGCGGCGATGATAGCTCCACAGACCCAAACCACTGCGCAAATGAAGTAAGTAACCTTTAACGTCAAACGACGACAGCTGAATGTGAAGACGATACTGATCAACCGGTCAGCGGTGATAACAGTCAGCATTAGTACCGAGACCTCGCTCGACAGCACCGACAGAGCTCCAGCCAGCTTACAGAGAGCTCCTGACCGCCATGTTAGGTCAAAGCTGAAATAAGCTCCTGTAAGTGAATCGTTTCAAATAAATAAATAATAATTAAAATTTTTGTAGCGCAAATTCCATATAAGCATGATCAAATGCGCTTTACAGGAATAAAAATTAATATAAACAATTAACTAATGTTAAACTACAGAAGTAGAGCTTAATAATGAATAAATATTTACAAAGATTTAAATTCTAAACTAATGAGGTAACAAATGAAAAGCATGTCTAAAAGAAGGTTTTAGTGATTAGACTAGTTTTCAATTACGTGACGAAAATTATTCGCGTTTGCCTTTGTTTTGTGCTCTCTGTGTGCCACTCACTTAGCCGTGCATGCGCACTAGAAGTAAAACCAAACCTGAGTTATTTTCTCCCACTTATCACCACTTTGCGTGTATTTGTTGTGAATTGTGATTGGTTCATTGTGTTGTCTGCGTCTGTTGTGATTGGACAGTATTTCCCAGGGCTACTTCCTTTAGGAACAGAACTGATCTGTATTATTTTGAAAATATATTTCAATGGATCTTCCATAATCATCGGTTACTTAAAAAAATAGATTCCATTTTTCTGTGGGGTGTTCACGTATAGATCACAGATAATATCAAATTGTGATGATAACAAGAAGTGGCACGCGAGCCGTAGGCGACTGTCACTGATGTTAGGACTCGTGTGGCCATGATGTTCTTACCACATTTTGACATCTCTCTACGATCTACAACTAAACAGACCCACAGTTTCTATCCCGAGCATTTGGATTCAAATTTACGACATAGCAGCCAGCAGTGATTACGTTCTTTCTGGATGTTTTTACGAAGTATCTGAGGCAGATCGACTGGCTCCAGAAAATAGCACTCACATTTGGATAGATTCAACATGCTATACCAGTCCTTGCTGGTGTAAAGTGATTCAAGGTTTCCAATATCGCATAACTACTGTTAAAAGAGCATACTAATTCCCAGAGCTTTCAAATGAGCTAAGTTAATCTTCTTGTTCATTCGTTAAGAAAATCAGTAATCCTTTGGCAATGTTATCATAGCATTACCTGCCCATATTTGGTCTTGAATGGCGATTATCATCAGATACACTCCCATGAGGAAGTCAGAAACCGCGAGGTTTGTCAAAAGACAGGTTTGAACCGGGTGGTCGTCACGTCTAATCAGACGCCAGGCAATCACTGCCAGGTTACCAAGCACGGCAAGGATACCAAGCAGCCAAATGATCTTCCTGGGGCCTGTGGCCTCGATCATGCGGTTGCAGCTTGAAAACGAGTCTCGCTCCGAAAATGGGACTATACAGTTGACAGTTGCGAGAACCCTAGTAGCATAGCAGCACAAGGAGAAGCTGTCTAAGTTTCTACAAAAAAAAAAAAAAAAAAAAATGAACATTAAACAGTGTGAATCAACACCGGAGCCTTAAATTACCGAGATGAAGGATGGCACTGGGATAAATGGTTAAACTAAGTCATTAAAAGGTTCTGTGGTTACATGTAACAAGATGTTATGTTTTGAGCCTGGTGACTAAGGTTCGACTCCTGTTGGGAGAACTTAGATTTTCTTTTTTCGAGTACAAACAAATCCTAGCACGATGAAAGATGTTTGTCACAAAATCCTAGTTCAATGGCTTCTGTTAATAGCTCCCACGAGTCTCCTGTAGCTGAGTAATAATAATAATAATAAAAATAATAATAATAATAATAATAATAATAATAATAATAATAATAATAATAATAATAATAATAATAATAATAAGCATTCAAACTAGTAATGGGAAGTTCTTAGGTTCGACTCCTGTTGGGAGAACTTAGAATCAAATCCTAGCACGAAGATGTTTGTCACAAAATCCTAGTTCAATGGCTTCTGTTAATAGCTCCTACGAGTCTCCTGTAGCTCAGAGGTAGAGCATTCAAACTAGTAGTGGGAATGTCTTAGGTTCGACTCCTGTCGGGAGAACTCGGATTTTTTTTTTCGAATATGGCTGTGTCACTGACTAAAAAAGTGCCTCCTACAAAATATACATTGTTTATAATAAGCAAAAAGACCATGTCTCTTGAAAAGACAAACTCACACACACACGTTTTTACCATGACTTACAAGATGTTTAGCTTGTGGAGGTCCTTGAACACGTTTATAGGTAGCTTTTTGATTAAGTTTACCTGTAGATATCTGTATGGCAAGACAAATAACCACGGATAATCAAAATATTAACAGTTTAAGCTAGGCATGCTATTTGGGTTATCCTTATAGCTTAAATTGTTCAATTATAGATTAAAATCCTGAAAACGACGAAGAAAAATCTTAGGAATAACACAAGGGTTAAAACGTAGCAATTTAACGAAACAATAACTCAGTGGCGGAGCTAGGAGATGGAGCACTACCTTGAGCATGCAACCTCGTTCCTAGGGTCTCTCCTCTTCACGTCCCAGGGAGCGTGAAGAGGAGATACCCTGAGAACGAAGCTGTTGAATTGGGGAACGAGGCTGCTGTAGACTGAATTTGTGTCTGTTTGTATTATACATGTGATATATTTTTTTTTATTCTAGATCATTTATTATACTGAGATTTTTAACTGTATAATTTATTGACTACCACTGTAGACAACTCACCAACGGCGATATTTTGTTGTGTGTACAAAACACTAAAACGCTTTTACATATGTTTTGT
The DNA here is from genome assembly GCF_977016875.1 of Pavona decussata. Taxonomy (NCBI): domain Eukaryota; kingdom Metazoa; phylum Cnidaria; class Anthozoa; order Scleractinia; family Agariciidae; genus Pavona; species Pavona decussata. The sequence goes on along the minus strand of NW_028145513.1, from coordinate 1,302,028 downwards.
CCCTGTTATCTTAAAGAAGAAAAAACTAGCATTTCCTTTAGCGAAAGGTCGCCTCAGACTTTCGCAACGCTAAAATCGATATCAAGACTACTAAATCCTTCTGTTTTCGGAAGTGAAAATACGTCGTAAAAAGCAGCGAATAAAGGCCAGCTGGTATTTTCAGAGAGCCAACAGCTGCTCATAAATTCATAAATTTGTTTGACAGTTTAAAAACAGATGAAACCGTTTTACCTTGCACAAATTTTAGCTGTTAATAGGCCTAAAATGAAGTGAGAATGAAGGAAAAACAGTTTATCAATTTTGTGTGAATGTTCTCGTGAACGTTGGGTGCCCTTGTCTCTTCATAAATAAATCATTTTACTCAACTAAAAAAGGACCACAATTATAAGATGCTATCTGCTACTTAAATGTTAGGTTACACTCACAAGTTCTCCAGGTTGTTGAGTCCATGAAATATGTCAGCATAAAGAAACGTAATCTTGTTGTAGTTCAAATACCTTGAAAAACGGTAAATTTACAGCTTGAAACTATAAGTATAAGCTGTATTACTAAAGAAAAACGATCACAAAAAAGAAGGTATTTTGACAAAACAAAAACTCAAACTTACAGACTTTTAAGGCTCTTTAACTCCTTGAAGATGGATTGAGGTAAACTGGATATTTTGTTACCAGAAAGGTCACTAAAATAAATCATTAAAACAAAAGACATTCATCATGAGAAAGCCATTGTTCAGTTTTGTTTTAGACCGTAAGAATATTGAATCTCTCCGGGAAGATCTCCATCCTTTGTAACTTCAAAATGATTCGAGTGACAGCAAACAAACTTTGTGACGTCATGTTAAAGTGTGACCGGTTACTTACGATAGAACTTTATAAAACATTTTGAATATAATCGCTCAAAACTACTCGTTTGTCCCTTTTCAGAGATTTTCACTCGTCATATGGCGTAATGGAAAATTTGGAAAACCACTCCGCAAATCTAATGCATTAGAATTTAATCCACTCCGCAAATCTAATGCAGGAATTACTGAACAATTTAACTTACAGAGTTTCCAGTTTTCTTACCGTTCTGAAGACAAACTGATCCGCAAACGAAGAGATTTCGTTCAGTGAGAGGTCACTAAAAAGCAAGTGAAAATATTAAAACAATGAAACAGAATGGTATTACAAAACCTATTTTTTAAGAAACATCTTACAAATAGTTAATAATTACCCTGCAACATCGCGAGAAGTATCACCTAATACTTAAAGGCCGTAGGCCGAGTTGGCTAAAATCAGGCGATCATTCGGCAAGACTTAAAGCAGTTTTATTATTTAATATATTGATAGCAAAGCGCAGTTACATTGCAGACAAGCTGGAGATGATTTGTTACATATTCTTCTCCCCTACGTAACCTACACACGAAATACGTATATCGAAAATACCTGTTGTGTATAGGAGACGAATATTGAATGCATCATGACCATATCTGGAAAGTGTTACAATGGGTTGAGTAAAAAAACTGTCAGAAATCAGTCTTTTTATTGTTCATTTCTGGACTAGTTACCCCGTCTCCTGGGCAAACGGATCAGAGTCAAGCGTTTGACTATTGAGCGAATTCGGTAAAAAGGCCAGCAGGTCCAGAACGTATAACAGAGGGGACGACGTCCTGAACTTTTTTCTTAGAACGTTGGGGTTCTTTAACGTTTTCTAGCTACACATTGCACATGACAGGAGAGAGAGAAGGCCAGCGGCTTAACGTCACCGCCCATTACCATATCATCTGAACTGCGACAAGGCGTTAAGCACAGTCCGGCCTGGATTGCAGCCCGAAATCTCTCAGTACTGTGCAATATTGCGCCATATCAATTGAGGTAACCAAGGGAAGTAATTTAAACATGTAGGTTAGCGGAAAAACAACGGAAACATCCATTTAATCAAAAACATTAAAATACAACTTACAGTGATATCAGTTCTGTTAACTTCTGGAATATGGAGTCGGGTAACTGAGAAATTTTGTTCCAAGAAAGAACCCTACAAAAAGACGACGGAACGTGATTACTCAGTTGATCAGCAGTGATTATTTCGTGTTTCTTTGCTGGCTGATATTGATAGATATTGAGATATTGATATATTGATAGTGATGGAATCTCTTTTGACTTTATAATTTTGTCAACTTTGTATTTTTAAGATTACATGTTTAACGTAATTTTATTGTAAAGCGCTATATAAATAGTTATTATTATTATTATTATTATTATTATTATTAATATTATTATTATTATTGCTATTATAGGAATAGCATAGTAACTTTATGACATTTTTGTTTCTCTTTAAAAAAATTTATAGGCTTGAAAGTTGTCTCTTTTTTCATTGAAATGAATTGTAAATAGTTTTTAATAGTTCTTTTTTCTACTTTTAACTTGTGAATTTCTTATTATATTATTTTTCTTAATAAGAAAATTATTACTATTACTAATATTATTATTATTATTATTCTTATCATCGGTAAGTAAAGGTTTAGATAAACATAGGCAAGTGAAAATAAACGATAAAACCGAACAAGTTTTTGGAGTCGTCATGACGCCATTATCGAGTTCGAAGTAATTAGATATTCTCATACTATGTTAATTTTTGGTGAACTATTTCTGACATTGACTTTATTGTTATTATTTCGAACTTGATAATGGCGTCATGACGACTTCGAAACGTTCGGTTTTATTGTTTATTTTCAGTTGCCTATTATTATCTGCAAACTGAATAGTATCTGGTACCTGTCGAAACAAAGAGTTATTATATGTTTTTTGTTAATTTTCGGAACAGAGATTATTCGTCTGTTTAGTAAGGCGCACTTAATGTCACTCGACCTTTTATTACTATAAGGCGTTTAAAGTTAATGGCTTTTGATAGAAATCTGTATTGAAAGAAAAGGTTGCATAGGGCGATGGCGGTACTGTTTACGTCTTAGTATGGAGGCCTTAACAGTTTTTCTTAATTTGTAACTGAAGTTGATTTCATGTTACCCGGAGACGTAGCTGCCATGCACCTACCAGTCACTTGGATTTTTTTTCTATTTCACCAAGTAAAACGGGTTATGTGAGGAATATATATTTTTTAATTTTTGGCTTATTAAATAGAAACAGGTCAAGGTTCCATTTTCAACAGAAATTAAATAGATTTGCGAGTAACTAAAGGCTTTCAGAAAGCCTCAGTCCTTTAACTGATTCTGTTTTAATTCTATGACCAGATAGTCTCGGAAAGTTTGTGGATTTGTTGTCATTCTATTCTCAGGCAACTGGCATTGAGAAATTAATTAATGAGGGTTTCCCGGCTAAACTAACCCATTCAAGACAGATATTAGTAGAAGGGCCATTTTCATTGAAAAAAAGACCTAAAATTAAAGCTTCCTCAACTTCTAAACTCAGAATGTCAGGTATGACAAAGGACACTCGCTAAACCAGATGCTCTTTCTCATTAAGTAATTTCAGTAAGTTGGAAGAACTCAAAATATCTCTTTAAGCTCAAAACAAAAACACCCTTCTACGTACAACTGACTAATTGACTTTACTAATTATAACCCTGTATTTCTTTCCTCGTTTAAGTACGTCGAGATTACACGTTGCCATTGTTTCTATTGTTTTAGGAAAAAAATTTTTTACAAGTTTTTCAACATGACATCTTAACATACACAAGCTTAATATCTGTTGACATTATCTCTTATACTGCTTATAATATAGCTATTACATACACAGCTCGTGCTAATGAAATAGAGTTTTTACCTAAATTGACAACGTTCTTATTTGTGTTCAAACGTTCGTTCGTTGTGAGTTGAGTTGAGTTGAGTTAAGTTGACTTGATTATGCGTGTACAATATAGCGATCTCTTTATTAAAGAGGTCTACTTCATTTCAATGGTGTCTAACGTTTGTCGCCGCTGCAGCGAGGAAGCACCTCCTGGTGCAATACGATTGGAGGAACATCTCAGAAACAAACAAGAACATAATCTCTTTACACCAACACAATAACTTGAGCTGAATGTGATCAGAATAGATGGATTTATCACTGTATTAAGCAAAGGAAATATATAATAAAACAAACCCACTAGTAGAAGACATTTATCCTTAAAAAATATCGCAGGATAGAGTGATTTAAGAAAAAGATAGACGTAATGAGGTGTCCAGCAAAAAAATCCGAAAACAATTGATGCAAATATTTTCATTGTTTTTTTCCTGCTTGTGTCTTTTTGCCTTTCCTCCTGTAATTCTATTGCTGTTTCGAAACTGTACTCTTGTTCTTTCTAAAGTTTTCATTATTAGAGGATACAAAACAAGTATTAAAATCAACGGCGCGCAGCACAATAAAACAAAAGCAAAGAAGTGATAGATTTTCAACGACGATTTGCTCATCATATTTCTGCAAAAGGACTGTCTTTTAACCTCGATTATTTTGACATGGACGATAAGCGGGGCGAAAAACAGCAACGTTTTCCGAATCCTTCCAGACATGTGTCCAGCATTCAGTGGGAATACGGTTGCAATGAATCAGTCAACTGCCATCAGCACCAAACTCAGGATAGACACTACATAAGACAGTGACCGTGAGTAAATACCCAGCTTACAAGACAACAAAAAAGGCTGTGAAATCAGACCAATCAGACCTCCGCCAGATTTGAGCATACCTTAAGTGGCATACCGCGGCCAGTTGAGGACTACACCAACCAGGTCGGAAACAGCCATGTTCACAATGTAATAGTTGGAACTTGTCGAAAATCGCGAGAAGTATCACCTAATACTTAAAGGCCGTAGGCCGAGTTGGCTAAAATCAAGCGATAATTCGGCAAGATTTAAAGCAGTTTTATTATTTAATATATTGATAACAAAGCACAGTTTCATTGCAGACAAGCTGGAGATGATTTGTTACATATTCTTCTCCCCTACGTAACCTACACACAAAATACGTATATCGAAAATACCTGTTGTGTATAGGATACGAATATTGAACGCATCATGACCATATCTGGAAAGTGTTACAATGGGTTGAGTAAAAAAAAATCTGTCAGAAATCAGTCTTTTTATTGTTCATTTCTGGACTAGTTACCCCGTCTCCTGGGCAAACGGATCAGAGTCAAGCGTTTGACTAATGAGCGAATTCGGTAAAAAGGCCAGCAGGTCCAGAACGTAACAGAGGGGACTACGTCCTGAACTTTTTTCTAAGAACGTTGGGGTTCTTTAACGTTTTTCCTGTGGCCTCAATCATGCGATTGCAGCTTGAAAACGAGTCTCGCTCCGAAAATGGGTATTGACAGTTGACAGTTGCGAGAACCCTAGTAGCATAGCAGCACAAGGAGAAGCTGTCTAAGTTTCTACAAAAAAAGAATGAACATAAAACAGTGTGAATCAACACCGAAGCCTTAAATTACCGAGATGAAGGATGGCACTGGAATAAATGGTTAAACTAAGTCATTAAAAGGTTCTGTGGTTACATGTAACAAGATGTTATGTTTTGAGCCTGGTGACTAAGGTTCGACTCCTGTTGGGAGAACTTAGATTTTCCTTTTTGGAGTACAATCAAATCCTCGCACGATGAAAGATGTTTGTCACAAAAGCCTATTTCAATGGCTTCTGTTGTTAGCTCCCACGAGTCTCCTGTAGCTCAGAGGTAGAGCATTCAAACTAGTAGTGGGAAGTTCTTAGGTTCGACTCCTGTTGGGAGGACTCGGATTTTCTTTTTTCGAATATGGCTGTGTCACTGACTAAAAAAATGCTTCCTACAAAATAGACATTGTTTATAATAAGCAAAAAGACCATGTCTCTTGTAAGGACAAACTCACACACACACGTTTTTACCATGACTTACAAGATGTTTAGCTTGTGGAGGTCCTTGAACACGTTTACAGGTAGCTTTTTGATTAAGTTTTCCTGTAGATATCTGTATGGCAAGACAAATAACCACGGATAATCAAAATATTAACCGTCTAAGCTAGGCATGCTATTTGGGTTATCCTTATAGCTTAAATTGTTCAATTATAGATTAAAATCCTGAAAACGACGAAGAAAAATCTTAGGAATAACACAAGGGTTAAAACGTAGCAATTAAATGAAACAATAACTCAGTGGCGGAGCTAGGAGATGGAGCACTACCTTGAGCATGCAACCTCGTTCCTAGGGTCTCTCCTCTTCACGTCCCAGGGAGCGTGAAGAGGAGATACCCTGAGAACGAAGCTGTTGAATTGGGGAACGAGGCTGCTGTAGACTGAATTTGTGTCTGTTTGTATTATACATGTGATATATTTTTTTTATTCTAGATCATTTATTATACTGAGATTTTTAACTGTATAATTTATTGACTACCACTGTAGACAACTCACCAACGGCGATATTTTGTTGTGTGTACAAAACACTAAAACGCTTTTACATATGTTTTGTCCCTGTTATCTTAAAGAAGAAAAAACTAGCATTTCCTTTAGCGAAAGGTCGCCTCAGACTTTCGCAACGCTAAAATCGATATCAAGACTACTGAATCCCTCTGTTTTCGGAAGTGCAAATACGTCGTAAAAAGCAGCGAATAAAAGCCAGCTGGTATTTTCAGAGAGCCAACAGCTGCTCATAAATTCATAAATTTGTTTGACAGTTTAAAAACAGATGAAACCGTTTTACCTTGCACAAATTTTAGCTGTTAATAGGCCTAAAATGAAGTGAGAATGAAGGAAAAACAGTTTATCAATTTTGTGTGAATGTTCTCGTGAACGTTGGGTGCCCTTGTCTCTTCATAAATAAATCATTTTACTCAACTAAAAAAGGAACACAATTATAAGGTGCTATCTGCTACTTAAATGTTAGGTTACACTCACAACTTCTCCAGGCTGCTGAGTCCATGAAATATGTCAGCATAAAGAAACGTAATCTCGTTGTGGTTCAAATACCTTGAAAAACGGTAAATTTACAGCTTGAAACTATAAGTATAAGCTGTATTAATAAAGAAAAACGATCACGAAAAAAGAAGGTATTTTGACAAAACAAAAATTCAAACTTACAGCCTTTTAAGGCTCTTTAACTCCTTGAAGATGGATTGAGGTAAACTGGATATTTTGTTACCAGAAAGGTCACTAAATTAAATCATTAAAACAAAAGACATTCATCATGAGAAAGCCATTGTTCAGTTTTGTTTTAGACCGTAAGAATATTGAATCTCTCCGGAAAGATCTCCATCCTTTATATCTTCAAAATGATTCGAATGACAGCAAAGAGTAAATTTGTGACGTTATGTTAAAGTGCTACCGGTTACATGTATTTCTTTCCTCGTTTAAGTACGTCGAGATTACTCGTTACCATTGTTTCTATTGTTTTGAGAAAAAAATTTTTACAAGTTTTTCAACATGACATCTTAACATACATAAGCTTAATATCTGTTGACGTTATCTCTTATACTGCTTATAATATAGCTATTACATACACAGCTCGTGCTAATGAAATAGAGTTTTTACCTGAATTGACAATGTTCTTATTTGTGTTCAAACGTTCGTTCGTTCGTGAGTTGAGTTGATTTAAGTTGACTTGATTATGCGTGTACAATATAGCGATCTCTTTATTAAAGAGGTCTACTTCATTTCAATGGTGTCTAACGTTTGTCGCCGCTGCAGCGAGGAAGCACCTCCTGGTGCAATACGATTGGAGGAACATCTCAGAAACAAACAGGAACATAATCTCTTTACACCAACACAATAACTTGAGCTGAATGTGATCAGAATAAATGGATTTATCACTGTATTAAGCAAAGGAAATATATAATAAAACAAACCCACTAGTAGAAGACATTTATCCTTAAAAAATATCGCAGGATAGAGTGATTTGAGAAAAAGATAGACGTAATGAGGTGTCCAGCAAAAAAATCCGAAAACAATTGATGCAAATATTTTCATTGTTTTTTTCCTGCTTGTGTCTTTTTGCCTTTCCTCTTGTAATTCTGTTGCTGTTTTGAAACTGTGCTCTTGTTCTTTCTTAAGTTTTCATTATTAGAGGGTACAAAACAAGTATTAAAATCAACGGCACGCAGTACAATAAAACAAAAGCAAAGAAGTAATAGATTTTCAACGACGATTTGCTCATCATATTTCTGCAAAAGGACTGTCTTTTAACCTCGATGATTTTGACATGGACAATAAACGGGGCGAGACTAAGAGCTGGAAGAAGCCACGTGGGAAACAGCAACGTTTTCTGAATCCTTCCAGACACGTGTACAGTATTCAGTGGGAATGCGGTTGCAGTGAATCGGTCAACTGCCATCAGCACCAAACTCAGGATAGACACTACATAAGACAGTGACCGTGAGTAAATACCCAGCTTACAAGACAACGAAGCGAGAAAAGGCTGTGAAATCAGACCTCCGCCAGATTTGAGCATACCTTAAATGGCATACCGCGGCCAGTTGAGGACTACACCAACCAGATCGGAAACAGCCATGTTCACAATGTAATAGTTGGAACTTGTCGAAAATCGCGAGAAGTATCACCTAATACTTAAAGGCCGTAGGCCGAGTTGGCTAAAATCAGGCGATAATTCGGCAAGACTTAAAGCCGTTTTATTATTTAATATATTTATAACAAAGCACAGTTTCATTGCAGACAAGCTGGAGATGATTTGTTACATATTCTTCTCCCCTACGTAACCTACACACGAAATACGTATATCGAAAATACCTGTCGTGTATAGGAGACGAATATTGAATGCATCATGACCATATCTGGAAAGTGTTACAATGGGTTGAGTAAAAAAAAACTGTCAGAAATCAGTCTTTTTATTGTTCATTTCTGGACTAGTTACCCCGTCTCCTGGGCAAACGGATCAGAGTCAAGCGTTTGACTAATGAGCGAATTCGGCAAAAAGGCCAGCAGGTCCAGAACGTAACAGAGGGGACTACGTCCTAAACTTTTTTCTAAGAACGTTGGGGTTCTTTAACGTTTTCTAGCTACACATTGCACATGACAGGAGAGAGAGAAGGCCAGCGGCTTAACATCACTGCCCATTACAATATCATCTGAACTGCGACAAGGCGTTAAGCACAGTCAGGCCTGGATTCGAGCCCGAAATCTGTCAGTACTGTGCAATATTGCGCCATATCAATTGAGCTAACCAAGGGAAGTAATTTAAACATGTAGGTTAGCGGAAAAACAACGAAAACATCCATTTTATCAAAAACTTTAAAATACAACTTACAGTGATATCAGTTCTGTTAACTTCTGGAATATGGAGTCGGGTAACTGAGAAATTTTGTTCCAACGAAGATCCCTACAAAAAGACAACGGAACATGATTACTCAGCTGTTCAGCAGTGATTATTTCGTGTTTCTTTGCTGGCTGATATTGAAAGATATTGAGATACTGATATATTGATAGTGATGGAATCTCTTTTGACTTTATAATTTTATCAACTTTGAATACAACTTACAGTGATATCAGTTCTGGTAACTGCTGCAATATGGAGTCGGGTAACTGAGAAATTTGGTTCCCAATAAGATCCCTACAAAAAGACGACGGAACGTGATAACTCAGCTGATCAGCAGTGATTATTTCGTGTTTCTTTGTTGGCTGATATTGACAGATATTGATATATTGATAGTGATGGAATCTCTTTTGACTTTATAATTTTATCAATTTTGTATTTTTAAGATTACATGTTTAACGTAATTTTATTGTAAAGCGCTATATAAATTGTTGTTATTATTATTATTATTATTATTATTATTATAAGAATAACATAGTAACTTTATGACATTTTCTTTCTCTTTAAAAAAAATCGCCTTAAAAGTTGTTTCTTTTTTCATTGAATTGAATAGTAAATAGTTTTTAATAGTTCTTTTTTCTTCTTTAACCTTGTGAATTTCTTATTATATCATTTTTTTAATAAAAAAATTACTTTTATTATTATTATTATTATTATTATTATTATTATAATTATTATAATTATTATAACTATTATAATTATTATAATAATTATTATTATTATTATTATTATTATTATTATGATTATCATCATCTGTAAGTAAAGGGTTACACATACATAGGCAAGTGAAAATAAACGATAAAACCGAACAATTTTTTGGAGTCGTCATGACGCCATTATCAAGTTCGAAGTAATTAGATATTCTCATATTATGTTAGTTTTTGGTGAACTATTTCTGACATTGACTTTATTGTTATTATTTCGAACTTGATAATGGCGTCATGACGACTTCGAAACGTTCGGTTTTATCGTTTATTTTCACTTGCCTATTATTATCTGCAAACTGAATAGTATCTGGTACCTGTCGAAACAAAGAGTTGTTATTTTTTTTTGTTAATTTTCGGAACAGAGATTATTTGTCTGTTTAGTTAGGCGCACTTAATGTCACTGGACCTTTTATTACTATAAGGCGTTTAAAATTAATGGCTTTTGATAGAAATCTGTATTGAAAGAAAAGGTTGCATAGGGCTATGGCCGGCGGTACTGTTTACGTCTTAGTATGGCAGCCTTAACAGTTTTTCTTAATTTGTAACTGAAGTTGATTTCATGTTACCCGGAGACGTATCTGCCACCTACCAGTCACTTGGATTTTTTTTCTATTTTACCAAGTAAAATGAGTTATGAGCTATATTTTAATTTTTGGTTTATTAAATAGAAACAGGTCAAGGTTCCATTTTCAACAGAAATTAAATAGATTTGCAAGTAACTAAAGGCTTTCAGAAAGCCTCAGTCCTTTAACTGATTCTGTTTTAATTCTATGACCAGATAGTCTCAGAAAGTTTGTGGATTTGTTGTCATTCTATTCTCAAGCAACTGGCATTGAGAAATTAATTAACGAGGGTTTCCCGGCTAAAATAACCCATTCAAGGCAGATATTAGTAGAAGGGTCATTTTCATTGAAAAAAAGACCTGAAATTAAAGCTTCCTCAACTTCTAAACTCAGAATGTCGGGTATGACAAAGGACACTCGCTAAACCAGATGCTCTTTCTCATTAAGTAATTTCAGTAAGTTGGAAGAACTCAAAATATCTGTTTAAAGGGACACAGTCACCTGGTGCACATGCATATTAGATACCATTTCTTAGCTGATTTGCATATCACACTTCATCCGCAAGTCTCGCGCTGAGAAGCGCATCCTTCGAAAAATCCAAACAAACCTTCTCGAGTTGAAGTGTTTGCCAGTCAAAATTATTATAGTGATTATAGACCTAATGTCATGTTTGAACACTCATTTTCTTGATACCATGGAAAATTTACTGATGGACTTGTTCAGGGAAAGCCAAACGTCAACGAATACCTCTGAAGTCGAAGAATCATTTAATTGTTTATTTCGGTATCCGGTCGTGTGAAAAATTATCTTAGCTGTTTCTACGTTTTACAGTGTTTGCATGAGAAGCAAATTGAGTTCAAATATTAGAGAATATGTCAATTTTAAAACGTAGCGAATCGCCTGAACTGCGATGTAGCGAAACTACCGGTAAGCTTTATTTCTGCTTTCAATCATATATTTTGCGTTTATAATTTCGTTTCTACAACTTCACCGTTAGCTAAATTTAGGAACCAAACCCATGTCATTATAAGACCGCTTGCTCAACCCGTAGAAAACAAGGTTCTAATAGAGGTTTTCCTTGTCGAGGAGATAATCAACGGTGTACCGAAGCTTGTCTTCGTCTGAGCTCCAAACCAAGCAGCTATGACGCAAAGTTCTAACCGTTTACGAAGATTTCCTCCGCACGAACCTTTCGCCAGATTGAGAAAATGCGATTTTCCAAATATATATAATGGAGATTTGTTCTCCAGTGTTTTTGATTGATTTCTCTTGTTATATTGGTCAACGCGGGCGATTTCTTCCGCCCGGCGCCTTCACGTTTCCCACCTCTTCTTTTCATGTTCCGTTGGAGACGCGATCCAAACTGTTTTTATCCAAATATGATAAAATAATACCACAGGATCAGCAAAAGCATACTCAGAAATAGGTTTCCAGTAAAAGATTGAAAATCCAATAAAACACTGGGAAGATTGAAGCGGATTGCTAGATGCATTCGACGCGTACTTTTGATTTCGGGTTGAGGTGGACGTTTTTCAAAATGACGAAACTAGTGTCCAGGTCAGCGCGGTCACAAAGGTGACTGTGTCCCTTTAAGCTCGGAACAAAAACACCCTTCTACGTACCACTGACTAATTGAATTTACTAATTATAACCCTGTATTTCTTTCCTCGTTTAAGTACGTCGATATTACTTATTACCATTGTTTCTATTGATTTGATAAAAAAACTTTTTTACAAGTTTTTCAACATGACATCTTAACATACATAAGCTTAATATCTGTTGACATTATCTCCTATACTGCTTATAATATAGCTATTGCATACACAGCTCGTGCTAATGAAATAGAGTTTTTACCTGAATTGACAATGTTCTTATTTGTGTTCAAACGTTCGTTCGTTCGTGAGTTGAGTTGAGTTAAGTTGACTTGATTATGCGTGTACAATATAGCGATCTCTTTATTAAAGAGGTCTACTTCATTTCAATGGTGTCTAACGTTTGTCGCCGCTGCAGCGAGGAAGCACCTCCTGGTGCAATACGATTGGAGGAACATCTCAGAAACAAACAGGAACATAATCTCTTTACACCAACACAATAACTTGAGCTGAATGTGATCAGAATAAATGGATTTATCACTGTATTAAGCAAAGGAAATATATGATAAAACAAACCCACTAGTAGAAGACATTTATCCTTAACAAATATCGCAGGATAGAGTGATTTGAGAAAAAGATAGACGTAATGAGGTGTCCAGCATACAAAAAATCCGAAAACAACTGATGCAAATATTTTCATTATGTTTTTTTCCTGCTTGTGTCTTTTTGCCTTTCCTCCTGTAATTCTGTTGCTGTTTTGAAACTGTACTCTTGTTCTTTCTAAAGCTTTCATTATTAGAGGGTACAAAACAAGTATTAAAATCAACGGCACGCAGTACACTAAAACAAAAGCAAAGAAGTAATAGATTTTCAACGACGATTTGCTCATCATATTTCTGCAAAAGGACTGTCTTCTAACCTCGATGATTTTGACATGGACAATAAGCGGGGCGAGACCAAGAGCTGGAAGAAGCCACGTGAAAAACAGCAACGTTTTTCGAATCCTTCCAGACACGTGTACAGTATTCAGTGGGAATGTGGTTGCAATGAATCGGTCAACAGCCATCAGCACCAAACTCAGGATAGACACTACATAAGCGAAGCGAGAAAAGACTGTGAAATTAGACTTCCGCCAGATTTGAGCATGCCTTAAGTGGCATAGAGCGGCCAGTTGAGGACTACACCAACCAGATCGGAAACAGCCATGTTCACAATGTAATAGTTGGAACTTGTCGAAAATCGCGAGAAGTATCACCTAATACTTAAAGGCCGTAGGCCGAGTTGGCTAAAATCAGGCGATCATTCGGCAAGACTTATCTCAATTTATCTCAATTTTACGCTTTGTATAACTCGTTACGAGAATTTTTCTGCTTCATAAGCTACTCAAATAACATCAGTGTTGTACTAAATTCAGCCCAACTAAAATTGAGTTTTGAATGTTACAGGAATGCCCTCAGCTACGGACATGATGAAATCCCGGAGTTGCGAATGTATAGGACATGTTCTACGTAAGGAGCCAAAAGATGACGGAAGAACAGCACTGCATTAGACACCAGCGGGAAGAAGAAAAAAAGGGCAGACCGAGAGACACGTGGAGAAGATTGGCAGAGAAAGAAAGAAACAAATGAGTTGGAACGGGTTGAAGCGCTGGAAGGCTGTGTAACAAGCTGATTAAAAGCAGACCAAAATGGAGATCTTATGATCACGCCCTTTTCGACATATAGCAGCCAATCAGGGCAGCAGCCATAAATCCCTGTCCAATACATTCCCTTCACTACAGAAAAGCCTAAACTCAATCAGAGTTCTTAGATGATACAAAGGACAAGTAAGTTACATACAAGTTACTTATTTCTCAGTCCGTACGCAGAGAGATCAAGGAACCCCTTCGCAGGCTAGTTGTTAGCACATAGGAAATTCAATAAACAATGACTTACAAATATTCCAATGACGACAAATTGTTAAAAACTCCGGGCTTGAGTTCAAATAGTGGATAGGTGTAATGATAATTTATCTCCCTGAAGAGAAAACAATAAGAGCATTTGAGTCTCCAAATGAAAATGCAAACTAGCTAGCATGAGAACATTATGGGTTACATATATAAAGAAGTGAAGTTTACCCCAAAACAAAGCCAGCTCCATCTTTGCTTACACTCAAAGGCCAGGTCACTGACTGTAAAATGGGCTATTCAATATGGGCTTACTGGCTTTTTACTTATGTAAACATTTAATTGCCTCTCTAGCTGCAATAGTACTTAAGTTTTTGTTAAGATAAGATAAGATCCTTTATTTAACTTAAAACAACTTTCTCCAAAGCACAAGAACAAAGCCAGAAAACGAGTGCATATAGATGTCTTCATTCCACTACAAATGTCAGAGAGTCCGCAATTTGTATGATCGAGCCATACTTTTTCGGTCTTTAATGGGGCAGTGTCACCTATTTTTAGTTTCACTTTGAATAGCGGAAAGACATATTTCTATTAATTGGAACATTAAAATAATGGTTCAGGTTTGTTAAAAAAGTATGAATCATTTTTGTCCGCAGATGGCTTGGATGGAAATGGATTGCAACTTGAAAACTCGGCCAATTTTTTCAAGTTTCTACTGTGAATTTTGGAGAAGCTGCTAACAACTAATTGTAGTTTACTCTTCCGCAGATAAATCCATTCACATTTTCCTCCAAGTGCTCTAAGAGTGATTTCACTTTAAAGAAGGTGTTCTTTGTGGAACACTTTAGCTGTTGTGGCCAACACACAGCTAAATATCCACATGATAATTTCTATTTCTCACTTACAGAATCTTAAGTTCTTTGAGCCCAAGGAACGCATCCTCTGTCAAATTGTTTAGTGATGTCCTCTGTATTGACCTGTACATGGAACAATAACAGAAGTAGTATACCTTCAGGGGAATTAAGCCCCGTAAGTGCCGAGGTACCGAGGTAAATCATTGATATGCATAAGGTTCGAGTCCATGACGTCATCTCTTGTTATAACCTAGGGAAAAAATGCTTTCCTGCATACTAATAAGTGCCTTCTTCCATACTAATCAAGTGCCTTCCTGCATACTAATTAAGTGCCTAGTCAGTGCCTTCCCGCATACTAATTAATTTACTTCCTTCATACTAATAAGTGCCGAGGGTTTACTAATAGGCGTCACTCCAGTAAAATAAAAACAATAAACTTGCCTGGGCTTGCCCGCTAATAGTTAACACGGATTGGATCTTAAGATTTGTATTGTCAGTTTGAATAAAAGCGCGGTTTCTCTTGGTAGCGTCACTCGTGCAATCCGTTTGCTGGGAAAATTTATCTCCCGAAATTTCAGGTTATTCGTGATGAATATCGATCATTACCGTTAAAAAACAAAACACACACACACTAATATATACAAAGTGGCCCTGAAAACTATATTTCAAGTTTGTTTGACAATTACAAAACCGTTTTCTCCTATCTATCTCGAGGAAATGAAAAACTATTAATATATAAAGTCTCAGCGTTTCACACACCGTTAGTCAGTTAATTATGCGAGTTCGCAAGCCCAAAGTTGCATACAAATTAGTTCAGCTCTGCTGGAAAAACCCCAAGGGAGTACCTTGACACTGGTGTTTTGATAGATGCTTTTTAATTTGTACTTACAAGTATTGAAGACTCGTTAAGTTTTTGAAAAACCCCACAGGAATACTTCCACGCAAAGAATCGCCATTACATAATCTGGAATCAACACATGAGGACAAGGTAAATTGTTTATGCTATTATGAAAATAACAAGATTAAGGAGCAATATATTCGGCAAATTTTTTTACTTTTGGTGGGTTGACAGCGTGGCTCAAGGCAACGTAACCAGTCACAAGGCTTATAGAATAGTTAACATACGATAATGGTTATAAGTAGACATTCACCACGGTCTATTGTAATTTCGATCTGATTGGTTCAAAATTTTACGATCGTTTCTTACCCAATGGAAAACAATCACGCCCACTAATTCCTTGAAAACGGAACAGCT
Organism: Pavona decussata; assembly: GCF_977016875.1. Lineage (NCBI taxonomy): Eukaryota > Metazoa > Cnidaria > Anthozoa > Scleractinia > Agariciidae > Pavona > Pavona decussata. The sequence goes on along the minus strand of NW_028145513.1, from coordinate 1,285,916 downwards.
TTTATCAACTGGCAGTTCAAATTTTGGCCAGTTATCAGTTATGTGTATTAATTCAATGCCAAACCAATCAAACCTTTATTTAAACTATATTTTAATTCGTGGCCTAAGCTATACCTGATCACCGCATTAGCATGAAGAAACCCAGAAAGTGTCGTGAATAGAATTGTGCTTACTCTTTTTCTTATTTTTATTTGCCACACAAAGAAATTACAAATAAGACACAATAAAATAGTTTAAATTAAGTTACAAAGAAAAAGTGGAGAGGAGACCGAAAAGAAACTAGAAAGCTTATGCGTGCTTCGGTCTCCCCAAGTAAACTTAGTTGGCGAGTCGAAGTCGACTAGTCAAAGAACCGAATAGCTGTAACTGATCGAAACTGTTTTCAGAAAAAAAAGGCTCTTTGACTGCACTATACCGGGTTTAAGTATTACTGAAACATGTTAAAGATATGTTCCCAATGTTTGGACTTACAAGTACTTGGCTGTGTGTGGGATGTCATATGGAGGTATGTTGAGGTTTTGTCCAAGGCATTGGACTTTCATCCAAGAAGGACGTGGCTGAAGCATTGAGCAGTTACACTTTTGTGAGCAACCTGAAAGAAAACAAAAGAACCTTGGAAATGTTTGATTTGGGGGAGAGAGGAAAACCGGAGTACCTGGAGAAAAGTTATCGGGCAAGGACTAGAACCAACAACACACAACTCACAAATAACAAGAAAGACGGGAATCGAGCCTGGACCAAATTGACTGGCGGAGTGGCGTGACTACATATCCTCAGAAACCCAGGAGCAGATAATCGGACGGGACGAAGACTTCACTGGTGAACCAGTTCACAGTCAAAGCTCGTCATTTTGATTGAATGTTACTTCGAGATGTTCCATGATTTTTCATTATTAAAAACTGGATAATTGTATAATGCAATTCCAGGCATTTAATTGGCTTAGCGGCCATGATATATGAGCCATTTCTTGTTAACATTCGCAAAGCATTGGAGAGAGACGTTAAGTTGGTCTGGTTTTGCGTTAATTAATGATTCGTTCGTCTGAGACGGTCAAAAGGAAGATTATTCCTCCACAAGAACATTTCGGTTTTGCTTCATCTTGAAAGGACCAGTAATCCTAGATTGGGAAATAATTTCATCATCAGGTGATCCGTTTTGTACAGGTCTTTATAAAAGTACAGCTGATCTACGAGTCGCATAATCAGACAAGTGAGCGAAACTGCATTGTCTTCCCCAAATTTGTCCCAAACAAGAACGAATAAACATAAAGTATAAAAACGGGGGGATTCCAGCTTACTTTGCTTGATGACCAGAAGTGTTATATTCTCAGTTGATCCAAACAAGTTTTTTGCCGAGCAAAAGTACGGTCCTTCTTTTGCTTGCCAAGCGGATAGTTTGTACATGACACTAGTGCTGTTATGCAGTAGTTGTCCATCTTTAAGCCACACGATCTGGGGAGCGGGGGAGCCATGAACTGGGCACCGCAAAGTCGATTCCGATCCATCAGCTATTGTTACACTGTGTTGTCGCAGAGAATATTGAGGAGCTTCTGTGTAAATTAAACAGAAGAAAGATAGCTTTAAACCGTTCCCGCCTTCATTCCTGTAGCACTGCAGTTCATAATTTTAAAATAAGAATGGATAAATTCTATAGCGCCATGATTCATAGGGTCCTGGCAGAGGCGCTTCACAGTTCAGGTCACGCAACATAAAATATAACTGGCGACTACAGAAATCTAAAATTGGTTTTATAACCTGCTAAACAAATATAGGTCAAAATTTTACCAACATACGTAAAAGTTACATCCACATTTTTCAGCATAGCCAAAGTAACACTCAACTGCGCTCTTTTACATGGACAAGTACACATTTTATTTCGGTACTGAGATTTCAGCAGCCTTTAAAGTTAAGCCACCTTGCACAACAAAATGTTATGCCCAAATATTAATCTAGGATTTCCTTGACAGGTTCAAAAAGCGTGCAATTACCTTGAGAAACAAAATAAATAGTCACACAAACTGAACTGAAATGACTTTGATCTGCGTTCGATTTGAAAAGAACGTCCTCCTGGACGAACTGTTGCAACAGTGGAACGACTTCTTTCCCGCTAAATGAACATGTACCAAAAATCGTCTCACTCTTTCAGTTTCTCATTTACCCAAAAACCTGCTAACATTCAGATCTAAGAAAACCAAAACAGTTTGCCAAAGTGCAATGGCAAATCTTCGACCAACTGTTTCAATCTGTTTGATCTTCTTCCCCTGGCCCTCAATTAATTTTTTACTATCACCTTCCCTGTCGATTTCATTTTATACCACATTAGTACAAAATCAGAAACGTCGGTGCAGCCAAAGCACAAGAGCCAAATCTTCAGTTGTACACCATGCAGGGGCCGGATTAACATGAACTTTGATTCTTATTTTAATAACTAATCATTGAAGGTTCTGCCAAAAATTTTTGTCCCTTAGTTTTAACTTAGACTTTTCTTTAGCATGAGCTTAAAATAAGCTTTCAAAAACCACTTTTAATGAGCGAGATGAAAACCTTGGTTAACTCTTAATCGTGGATTAACGTTAATTGGCTTTCAAACAACCCGGCCCAGGACATCCAGGTATGGTATTAATTCCATGGAACTTTCCAGGCGAGAGCAACATTTCCATCAGAATGGAAACCACCGACACGAAAATAACACTGAGCTGTGTAGAGAGGTGACCGTTTGTGGATGTTCAGTTAAAATACAAATTAGGCTGCAGGCAAGTAAGAACAAAGCAATGAAACTAAATCCTGTTCATTCCATTAGAAGGTAAAACAAAATTATACCAACCTCCATCGCTTAATTGTCTCGCAACGTAGCGAGCTTTAAATCCTGGACTATCCTGGCTAAAAGAATCCCTTGAAAGCGATCTCCAACTCCGATGTATCTCCACTAACATCTTGTTGCCACTGGAACTTATGTTTCGAGGATTGGTATCACCTCCACAGTAATGTCCAAGCACGTTACTTGATAGAGAATGCCCATCTCTCATGATTATATATGTATCAAGGAAGCACGCCCGTGGACCAAGATCTATACTTTCTATGATGATCTCCACATAGTGACCCTGTGGCACTGTGATCATCCATCGTTTGTTTGTGAAACAAGGTTGACTCGTAAGCTTGAAAGCCGGGCTATCAAAACTGCCCTTTTTTCCAATCAGAGGAACATTGCAAGTTAGTGTTGGCATCCTAGTGGTGACGTATGCACCGGTATATGATGTGCCCCAAGTCGTTTGTCCGCGCCATCGTGTCGGTGATGTAGTCGTGTGAAAAGCCAAAGCTATCAAGAAAGATTTCTCGATTAGAAAAATAGCTGTTTGGTGGCACTTAATACCGATTGAAAAGCCTAGATGACCATGCCTTTGATCAGTTTGCAAATAAAATGTTTTGCATGAAATATTTTTTTAATGCAGTATGACAGCTGAGGGATTTTACAATACCTCGCTCACGACATTTTGCAGATATTTTAGAGTGAATCGTACACGCCTTCATACAGTGATTTTACGATGCCCGTATAAGCCTTTTTGTATTGCTTTTACAGTGCCCTGTATAAGCCTTTTTACAGTACCTAGTATACGCCCTTTAACAGAGATTTTATAGTGTTGTTTAAATGTACAGACATTATGCAAACCCCACACAATTTCTGCAAGTCCAAAGATCGTAGTTGGTCAGTGTTTTACATGCAAACGCACTAGACATTTCAGACATTTCAGGGATATCTAACAAAAGGTCTGGATAACGGTAAAGTGCATGCAGGTTAAAAGTTTGAGAAAAACGTTAACAGTTTTGATTTTTTGAAAACATGTTTCGGCGGTTTTTTTGTCATCTTCAGTTTAAATTTTAAAGCGCAAATTGAATTTATAATAAATACATACAAATGCTAATGAGAAAAGAAAAAAACTGTAACAATAATTAAAGAAAACGTGACAATGTGTGACTAGAAAGAAAGTTTTAAATTTACATGGTGCAATTGTTGGTTCAAAGTAGGTTGTTCCCACTGGATATGAATAACTTCTTTTATGTAAAGCTGAAAATTGGTGGAAGCATGTTCTATCATATTAAAACAATTGGGCGAACACAAACTATGGCATTGCTTAGAAGCTTGTAAGTGTTTGAATAAACGAGAAGTCCTATCAGTGGTTATAAAGTGCCCACGAACGCTTGTGGCAAAATGCCTGGTGGTTTCGCCGACGTAACAGGCATTACAGACAGCACACAACAATTTGTATATACAACAGACGAACGAAGCCCGCTTGAATTTTGAGATAGAGTCTTTCCCGCCAAACACATTGCTGACTTTTCCTTTTTAATCAATTGTATGTACTGATTATAAATTCAACTTTTTACTTTCAATGGCTCTTTGAATGTTAAACTGAAGATGACAGAAGAGCTGTCGAAAGTGTTTTTTAAAAAAAATCAAAACTGTTGCTATTTATCTTAAACCTTTTTTATATCTAACAAATTACTGACTAAATTAGAAATATCAATAAATTTTTTTTTAAATATATTTTACAAGTATTTTGTGAATATATAATAACAAATTACCAGCTATAGATTTTAATTTCTGTAAAATCCCCATTACAGCAATAGGCCATTTCCGAGGTGTTTAAAAAAAAAAAAAAAGTGAAAAGTTTTTATCATGAAAATTAGTTTTCATTCACATGCAAACAAAACTAATTTTCATATGAAAAGCTGTTGCACTTAGCCTCGCTTTCATAATTAGGTACACGGCAACTCGGAAATGGCCTATTTTGTTAATTCTGTTTAGTCTGCTTAGTCTATTTGCCAGTGTCTGTTCCTGGAAGTTATTTTGCTTTCCCGCTTTGTATATCTAGGTCGCAAAATCGCTAGCGAATGCTGACAGCAACCAGTCTATAACTCTACTGCTACTATTACCTTAATACTGTTACAAGACACTGTCTCTAATTCTACAATGACACGCTTGAAAAGTCCGGTTTCTAGAATCTCGTCGTGAGCTATGCCTGCCCGCCTACTCAAAAAAAAAAGGCAAAACGATAAGCGTTTCCTGGGACACCTGACCAGCAAACACAAGAACTACTAGCGTCAAAATCAATTGATTTTAATAGTTGTTTTCATGGAGCCATCACACAAATGAAGCAATTAGACGTCGAGAGCAGATCAAATTGCCCTATTTTTTCTTTTTCTTTTGCAAAAGTTTTTTTTTCTTGCTTATAGAATGTTTTTGCTCTAAGGATTTCAAACTGTTGGAGTCCAAAAGGAGGTGTTCAGACAGAAAGTTAATATTTCATTTTTGTCTTTCTCTTTTCTAATATTATAAATTTGTCAATGGCTGTTAAGCCGTGTACCGCCTCTTCAAGTCTAATGTTTATAAAGCCTTTGTACAAGTGTTTTGAATAACATCTATGGCTTTAGGCTGTTCTATTATTACATACTAACTGGAATGATTGATTTAAAAGTTATTAAATTTGAACCAAAATTTAGTGCGTCGTACAGCATAATTTCTTGAAGGGGACTTCTTTTATTTAAAATGGTGAAAAAAGACCTCTATTTCGCTACAAAAAGAAAAAAAAAGAAATAAACTCAATTCTTCAACTCGCGATGTGTTCTAGCGCATTTTGGAAACAAAAATGCGAGAACTTGAAAAACGTTAGCCTAACATTTATCAATTTTCAATCCATTCTACCTACTCCGTCTCTGGACAGAAGCACTAATCGATAGTTTTATTGCACTGAGGTGGACATTTTTCAACAAAACTAGACAACCATTTTTTTTTCTGTTGAGAGACAAACATTTTTAGGTTTTGAAATGACATTAAATTCGCGTTCCAAAATCTGCTATCACAAGGTGATAATTAATTATGCGGGTATCTAGTTTTTCAGAGTTCGAGGCCCCATGCAAACGTCAAACACCTTCAGTACAATACAGACACCGGCCACTCAGCTATAATATCCTGCTGTCTATTTTATAAAGATTTCACCATAAATATTTTAGGCCCGGTTCAAACGTCACATTTCACATGTGCCGAATAAAACTCGAGAATTAACTGCATGTGAAATGCGACGTTTGAATCAATTAAATTCCACAGTTTCGAATTAAATTCGACTTACGTCGAATCTGCGACTGAAAAAGTCGAATATTCGACTTAAGTTCGACATTTGATTCAGACGTCGCATTTCACATGTGCCGAATACAATACATAAATTATAGTAAATCATTATTATTCATTTTGTAACCACAATCCGTAAATGCCACGCGCAGAAGAGTATAAACAGCACTTTGAATAAATGGCGCGAGGCGAAGGAATGTGCAGTTCGTGCTTTTTAAAAACAAAATATACTTGTTTGACGTGCAGCAATTATTATTGTATGAGGTGCTCGGTGTTTGAAAATGAAGAGGACACTCCTCGGTGGAAAGCGGGAAAATCTGTGGCATATTGTGAGACGTGCTTGAATGAAACGATGAAAGGCGCGGGTCGAGTAAAGGCCAAGATGAGTCATTTTGGCCATCACTTGACCTGCGCCTTTTCATCACGCTGTTTGCAATGAAGATATTACTTCAAACAAGCTGCATTCGTCAACTGGTAGAACGGAAACAAAAACATTGAAGGCGGACGGAGTTAAATTCGGCACCATTAAATTCGACGTCTGAATCAAATGCCGCATTTAATTATTCTAGTCGACTAAAATAGGAGTTATATTCAGCACATGTGAAATGCGACGTTTCAACCGGGCCTTAAATATTGAGGCCGGAAAACGAATTTATCTTTACTGTTTTGATAAACATTTTCATCAGGCAATTTTTAACGACTCTTTAAAAATTGCCTGATGAGTGTGCTCCTATAACTTCGAACCATACGACACATATTGTCGCAATAAACGATGATAACTCCTAAAGCCTAAACTTCTGAGAAGAATTATATATATATTTATATATATCATTAAAGATGTCGGCAATGTTGCCTAGCAACAGTGAAAAACAAAGTAGGAAAGACGTCAGACCGTCTTGCGTTGTCTGAAGCAAAATTTGCATACATCGGGAAAGTTTGCGTGCCGGATCTAATTTCAACTGCAATGTTCATTTATTCATTGGATACAGAACTATCTCTCCAGAATCTTTTCTCTTTCTTCCAGAAATCTTTTTTGTAAAAGATTGCATTAAAGAAATTACACGTTTTGTAACCGCGTTAAAATAATTTTCCGTGGGAAAAAAATTCATCGAACACGACAGCGCTGCACGCCCGTTGTACATTTCGTCGCGTCAGAAATAGATTTTCAACCGCAAACTAGCCTGTGGAACTACAAAAAGACCATGCTCATCAAAATAGTTGCTATGTTCAGAAACCTTTTAATCTCCTCATTTGATGCTACAATACAAGTAAAGGGGGTTTTCCACCCAGCCCCAGCTTCGCGAGGTTTTGCGAGTCACGTATTTCTAATACTATTCCTCGCGAAGCGAGGTTAATAAATTTGTCGGGCCCAAGGCTCGCCGAAGGCCGCGCTCAAGAGCTAAGCCGTGCAAATTCGAGCAGAACATATATTTCCTCGCGAAGCGAGGGCCGAAGGCCCGAGCGTAGCGAGGTTAATAAATTTGTCGGGCCGAGCCGGCCCGAGCGGAGCTAAGCCGCGCGAATTCGAGCGAAAAATATATTTATATATATATATATGTGTATATGTTTATATCTTTGAAGGTGTCCGCACAATGACGTCAGACTGTCTGGCGTCGTCTGGAGCAAAATTTGCATACATCGAAAAAAATATGCGTGCATGATCAAATTTCAACTGCAATGTTTATCAATATTCACTGGATACAGAACGAGGTCGACTAGCAATAGAGTTATTTCAGTAGAGTTATGACTTAGAGTTAGAGTTAACGACTGCCAAAATCCTGAATTCGAGATTTTGGACGTCCAAAATCTTGAATTCAGGATTTTGGCAGTACAAAATCTTGAATTCAGGATTTTGTACATCCAAAATCTTGAATTCAGGATTTTGGCAGTACAAAATCTTGAATTCAGGATTTTGCAACTCTAACTCCACGCTATAACTCTATGAAGATAACTCTAATAGTAGCCGTCCCCATACAGAACTATCTCTCCAGAATCTTTTCCCTTTCTTTTAGAAATCTTTTTTGTAAAAGATTGCTTTAAAGAAATTACACGTTTTGTGGCCGCGGTAAATAATTTTCCGTGGGAAATAAATTCATCGAACACGGCAGCGCTGCACGCCCGTTGTACATTACGTCGCGTCACAAATAGATTTTCAACCGCAAACTAGCCCGTGGAACTACGAAAACACCATGCTCATCAAAAAAAAAATCTTATGCGCCTTTTAATCTCCTCGTTTGATGCTACAATACGAGTAAAGAGGGCTTTCCACCCAGCCCCAGCTTCGCGAGGTTTTGCGAGTCACGTATTTCTACTTATATATATATCTATGTTTATATATTTCCGTGAAGGTGTCCGCACTGTTGCCTAGCAACAGTGAAAAACAAAGTAGGAAAGACGTCAGACTGTCTGGCGTTATCTGGAGCAAAATTTGCATACATCGGGATAGTTTGCCTGCCGGATCCAATTTCAACTGCAATGTTCATCAATATTCACTGGATACAGAACTATCTCTCCAGAATCTTTTCCCTTTCTTCCAGAAATCTTTTTTGTAAAAGATTGCATTGAAGAAATTACACGTTTTGTAACCGCCGTCAAATAATTTTCCGTGGGAAATAAATTCATCGAACACGACAGCGCTTCACGCACGTTGTACATTTTGTCTCGTCAGAAATAGATTTTCAACCGCAATGGCCGCGGTAAAATAATTTTCCGTAGGAAATAAATTCAGCCAACACGACAGCGCTGCACGCCCGTTGTACATTACGGCGCGTCAGAAATGGATTTTTAACCGCAAACTAGCCTGTGGAACTACAAAAAAAAAACATGCTCATCGACAAAAAAAAATCCTATGCCCCTTTTAATCTCCTCATTTGATGCTACAATACGAGTAAAGAGGGCTTTCCACCCAGCCACTGACACTGACTTTATTGTTCTCGAATCTATTTACAATTTTCCCCCATACGTCACCATAAATATGTCATAGTAACGTGCAAAAGCCAAGTAGAGAACCACTTTTTCTTTGAAATGCCGAGCTAATCGACATTTAAGGGTTTTTGTGTCGCACGTTACCGAAACGCACGTTTTTCAGACCGGATTAAAACAACCGAGGCCCGGAAAAACTTTTGAGTCAAAACACAGTTGTTTGCATCATATTTTGACAGCTGTTTTTTTAAGTTTTTCTCAGTAGTCAGCAACTGAGCAATAAAAGCCATTTATTAGTATTTTTGCAACAGCTGCAGAAATTGTCGCGCGCTCATTGGCTAATTTGCATTGGACGGACACATGAATTTAAAATTAATTCAATATTGACGCAACGAACGCAAACGGGGAACTTGAAAACAACCAAATGACAATCTGTCACTTTTCAATCAATAGAAAGTCTCCTTTTCCCATTGACCAATAAAAGAGTGAGACAAGTTTTCGATTTTGGTCGCGTCAGTTTTTATAAATAATAAAATTTATGTTTCTCGCATTTTTATCCCGCGTTTTGACTTTATTTTGTCCCTTCTGGCTTTTTGTTTGACAATGTTATGTCGCAATTCATGATCAAATAACAGGACAGACGCATGAAAAACCGAAGTCATTTCTTAAAATACCACACAAGTGAATATTGCTTTTCGCGCACGCTGATTGGTTAGCTCGGGGGTGATTAGCAAAGTACTATTCAACTCCGAGCAGCCAAAAAGAAACATGCAAGATGGCTTCCGGTTTCGCTACGGTCACTCAACAGCTAGTTTGCCCTCCAAAATTGTGTCAGGCCAGCATTTCACCAGCTTTAAGGTAAAGGGCAATATATTTGGTGCCTTTAATCTATGTGAAACCGAAGCTTCGTCAGTTTCCCTAAGTCCAAAATCTTCCAATATGTCACAAAACGTCGACCATGTGTTTCAAACTAAATACAAGTCTGGGCGCGAGCCCAAAAACAATTAATTCAAAATGGCGTTGAAATAATACACGACAGCCAGCCAAACAAGCCAAACCTACCCTTTGGTTACACAGAAAAACCGACCATATATATTTCGTTAAAGATGTCCGTAATGTTGCCTAGCAACAGTGAAAAACAAAGTATGACTGACCTGAGACTGTCTTGCGTTGTCTGGAGCAAAATTTGCATACATCGGGAAAGTTTGCGTGCCGGATCTAATTTCAACTGCAATGTTCATCAATATTCACTGGATACAGAACTATCTCTCCAGAATCTTTTCCCTTTCTTCCTGAAATCTTTTTTGTAAAAGATTGCATTGAAGAAATTACACCTTTTGTGACCGCGGTAAAATAATTTTCCGTGGGAAATAAATTCATCGAACACGACAGCGCTGCACGCCCGTTGTACATTTTGTCGCGTCAGAAATAGATTTTCAACCGCTAACTAGCCTGTGGAACTACGAAAACACCATGCTTATCAAAATAGTTGCTATGTTCAGAAACCTTTTAATCTCCTCATTTGATGCTACAATTCGAGTAAAGAGGGTTTTCCACCGAGCTTCGCGAGGTTTTGCGAGTCACGTATTTCTAATATTATTTTAAAAGGATTAGAACCACTGACATGCAGTTTAGAAAATAGTTAGTTCTCTTACCTTTGCTACACAGGAGGTAATGCAAAATCCCAAAAACACAACAACAAATTACTGCCATGGCTTGTTGATAAAAAAAACTAATCTCTTAAAACTTAACGATATTATACAACGCTCACCCTAACAACAACAACAAATGTCAGTAAGACTTTCAAGAAGGCGATTTTTATATTCTTTTGCCAAGTAGACCAAAAAGCAATTAAATTAAAACACAATCCCAGCTTAATTTGTTATGACTATTACAAGCCAGTTCAGAACATAATATTTACATAACATTCAGAATATTAATAAACTGCTCTTTGTCGGCACTAATTGTCTCGTCAAAAGAGAGAGGAAAATGTGGCCAAATATTTAAATGTGAAGTTCATGCAGGCATCCTGTGAGAAGTAGATATTATATTTGACACTGACTTTATTGTTCTCGAATCTATTTACAATTTTTCCTCCATACGTCACCATAAATATGTCATAGTAACGTGCAAAAGCCAAGTAGAGAACCACTTTTTCTTTGAAATGCCGAGCTAATCGGCATTTAAGGGTTTTTGTGTCGCACGTTACCGAAACGCACGTTTTTCAGACCGGATTAAAACAACCGAGGCCCGGAAAAACTTTTGAGTCAAAACACAGTTGTTTGCATCATATTTTGACAGCTGTTTTTTTAAGTTTTTCTCAGTAGTCAGCAACTGAGCAATAAAAGCCATTTATTAGTATTTTTGCAACAGCTGCAGAAATTGTCGCGCGCTCATTGGCTAATTTGCATTGGACGGACACATGAATTTAAAATTAATTCAATATTGACGCAACGAACGCAAACGGGGAACTTGAAAACAACCAAATGACAATCTGTCACTTTTCAATCAATAGAAAGTCTCCTTTTCCCATTGACCAATAAAAGAGTGAGACAAGTTTTCGATTTTGGTCGCGTCAGTTTTTATAAATAATAAAATTTATGTTTCTCGCATTTTTATCCCGCGTTTTGACTTTATTTTGTCCCTTCTGGCTTTTTGTTTGACAATGTTATGTCGCAATTCATGATCAAATAACAGGACAGACGCATGAAAAACCGAAGTCATTTCTTAAAATACCACACAAGTGAATATTGCTTTTCGCGCACGCTGATTGGTTAGCTCGGGGGTGATCAGCTAAGTACTATTCAACTCCGAGCAGCCAAAAAGAAACATGCAAGATGGCTTCCGGTTTCGCTACGGTCACTCAACAGCTAGTTTGCCCTCCAAAATTGTGTCAGGCCAGCATTTCACCAGCTTTAAGGTAAAGGGCAATATATTTGGTGCCTTTAATCTATGTGAAACCGAAGCTTCGTCAGTTTCCCTAAGTCCAAAATCTTCCAATATGTCACAAAACGTCGACGATGTATTTCATTCTAAATACAAGTCTGGGCGCGAGCCCAAAAACAATTAATTCAAAATGGCGCTGAAATGGTGCACGACAGCCAGCCAAACGAGCCAAACCTACCCTTTGGTTACACAGAAAAACCGACCATATATATTTTGTTGAAGATGTCCGATATATTGCCTAGCAACAGTGAAAAACAAAGTATGAATGACGTCAGACTGTCTTGCGTTGTCTGAAGCAAAATTTGCATACATCGGGAAAGTTTGCGTGCCGGATCTAATTTCAACTGCAATGTTCATCAATATTCACTGGATACAGAACTATCTCTCCAGAATCTTTTCCCTTTCTTCCAGAAATCTTTTTTGTGAAAGATTGCATTGAAGAAATTACACCTTTTGTGACCGCGGTAAAATAATTTTCCGTGGGAAATAAATTCATCGAACACGACAGCGCTGCACGCCCGTTGTACATTTCGTCGCGTTAGAAATAGATTTTCAACTGCAAACTAGCCTGTGGAACTATGAAAAGACCATGCTCATCAAAATAGTTGCTATGTTCAGAAACCTTTTAATTTCCTCATTTGATGTTACAATACGAGTAAAGAGGGTTTTCCACCCAGCCCCAGCCTCGCGAGGTTTTGCCAGTCACGTATTTCTAATATTATTTTAAAAGAATTAGAACCACTGACATGCAGTTTCGGAAATAGTTAGTTCTCTTACCTTTGCTACACAGGAAGTAATGCAAAATCCCGAAAACACAACCACAAATTACTGCCATGGCTTGTTGATAAAAAAAACTAATCTCTTAAAACTTAACGATATTATACAACGCTCACCCTAACAACAACAACAAATGTCAGTAAGACTTTCAAGAAGGCGATTTTTATATTCTTTTGCCAAGTAGACCAAAAAGCAATTAAATTAAAACACAATCCCAGCTTAATTTGTTATGACTATTACAAGCCAGTTCAGAACATAATATTTACATAACATTCAGAATATTAATAAACTGCTCTTTGTCGGCACTAATTGTCTCGTCAAAAGAGAGAAGAAAATGTGGCCAAATATTTAAATGTGAAGTTCATGCAGGCATCCCGTGAGAAGTAAATATTATTTTTGACACTGGCTTTATTGTTCTCGAATCTATTTACAATTTTTCCTCCATACGTCACCATAAATATGTCATAGTAACGTGCAAAAGCCAAGTAGAGAACCACTTTTTCTTTGAAATGCCGAGCTAATCGGCATTTAAGGGTTTTTGTGTCGCACGTTACCGAAACGCACGTTTTTCAGACCGGATTAAAACAACCGAGGCCCGGAAAAACTTTTGAGTCAAAACACAGTTGTTTGCATCATATTTTGACAGCTGTTTTATTAAGTTTTTCTCAGTAGTCAGCAACTGAGCAATAAAAACCATTTATTAGTATTTTTGCAACAGCTGCAGAAATTGTCGCGCGCTCATTGGCTAATTTGCATTGGACGGACACATGAATTTAAAATTAATTCAATATTGACGCAACGAACGCAAACGGGGAACTTGAAAACAACCAAATGACAATCTGTCACTTTTCAATCAATAGAAAGTCTCCTTTTCCCATTGACCAATAAAAGAGTGAGACAAGTTTTCGATTTTGGTCGCGTCAGTTTTTATAAATAATAAAATTTATGTTTCTCGCATTTTTATCCCGCGTTTTGACTTTATTTTGTCCCTTCTGGCTTTTTGTTTGACAATGTTATGTCGCAATTCATGATCAAATAACAGGACAGACGCATGAAAAACCGAAGTCATTTCTTAAAATACCACACAAGTGAATATTGCTTTTCGCGCACGCTGATTGGTTAGCTCGGGGGTGATTAGCAAAGTACTATTCAACTCCGAGCAGCCAAAAAGAAACATGCAAGATGGCTTCCGGTTTCGCTACGGTCACTCAACAGCTAGTTTGCCCTCCAAAATTGTGTCAGGCCAGCATTTCACCAGCTTTAAGGTAAAGGGCAATATATTTGGTGCCTTTAATCTATGTGAAACCGAAGCTTCGTCAGTTTCCCTAAGTCCAAAATCTTCCAATATGTCACAAAACGTCGACCATGTGTTTCAAACTAAATACAAGTCTGGGCGCGAGCCCAAAAACAATTAATTCAAAATGGCGCTGAAATAATACACGACAGCCAGCCAAACAAGCCAAACCTACCCTTAGGTTACACAGAAAAACCGACCATATATATTTCGTTAAAGATGTCCGTAATGTTGCCTAGCAACAGTGAAAAACAAAGTATGACTGACCTGAGACTGTCTTGCGTTGTCTGGAGCAAAATTTGCATACATCGGGAAAGTTTGCGTGCCGGATCTAATTTCAACTGCAATGTTCATCAATATTCACTGGATACAGAACTATCTCTCCAGAATCTTTTCCCTTTCTTCCTGAAATCTTTTTTGTGAAAGATTGCATTGAAGAAATTACACCTTTTGTGACCGCGGTAAAATAATTTTCCGTGGGAAATAAATTCATCGAACACGACAGCGCTGCACGCCCGTTGTACATTTTGTCGCGTCAGAAACAGATTTTCAACCGCTAACTAGCCTGTGGAACTACGAAAACACCATGCTTATCAAAATAGTTGCTATGTTCAGAAACCTTTTAATCTCCTCATTTGATGCTACAATTCGAGTAAAGACGGTTTTCCACCGAGCTTCGCGAGGTTTTGCGAGTCACGTATTTCTAATATTATTTTAAAAGGATTAGAACCACTGACATGCAGTTTAGAAAATAGTTAGTTCTCTTACCTTTGCTACACAGGAGGTAATGCAAAATCCCAAAAACACAACCACAAATTACTGCCATGGCTTGTTGATAAAAAAAACTAATCTCTTAAAACTTAACGATATTATACAACGCTCACCCTAACAACAACAACAAATGTCAGTAAGACTTTCAAGAAGGCGATTTTTATATCCTTTTACCAAGTAGACCAAAAAGCAATTAAATTAAAACACAATCCCAGCTTAATTTGTTATGACTATTACAAGCCAGTTCACGACATTATAATATTTACATAACATTCAGAATATTAATATACTGCTCTTTGTCGGCACTAATTGTCTCGTCAAAAGAGAGAAGAAAATGTGGCCAAATATTTAAATGTGAAGTTCATGCAGGCATCCTGTGAGAAGTAGATATTATTTTTGACACTGACTTTATTGTTCTCGAATCTATTTACAATTTTTCCTCCACACGTCACCATAAATATGTCATAGTAACGTGCAAAAGCCAAGTAGAGAACCACTTTTTCTTTGAAATGCCGAGCTAATCGACATTTAAGGGTTTTTGTGTCGCACGTTACCGAAACGGACGTTTTTCAGACCGGATTAAAACGGCCTGAGCCCGGAAAAACTTTTGAGTCAAAACACAGTTGTTTGCATCATATTTTGACAGCTGTTTTTTAAGTTTTTCTCAGTAGTCAGCAATTGAGCAATAAAAGCCATTTAATAGTATTTTTGCAACAGCTGCAGAAATTGTCGCGCGCTCATTGGCTAATTTGCATTGGACGGACACATGAATTTAAAATTAATTCGATATTGACGCAACGAACGCAAACGGGGAACTTGAAAACAACCAACTGACAATCTCTCACTTTTCAATCAATAGAAAGTCTCCTTTTCCCATTGACCAATAAAAGAGTGAGACAAGTTTTCGATTTTGGTCGCGTCAGTTTTTATAAATAATAAAATTTATGTTTCTCGCATTTTTATCCCGCGTTTTGACTTTATTTTGTCCCTTCTGGCTCTTTGTTTGACAATGTTATGTCGCAATTCATGATCAAATAACAGGACAGACGCATGAAAAACCGAAGTCCTTTCTTAAAATACCACACAAGTGAATATTGCTTTTCGCGCACGCTGATTGGTTAGCTCGGGGGTGATGAGCTAAGTACTATTCAACTCCGAGCAGCCAAAAAGAAACATGCAAGATGGCTTCCGGTTTCGCTACGGTCACTCAACAGCTAGTTTGCCTTCCGAAATCGTGTCAGGCCAGCATTTCACCAGCTTTAAGGTAAAGGGCAATTTATTTGGTGCCTTTAATCTATGTGAAACCGAAGCTTCGTCAGTTTCTCTAACTACAAAATCTTCCAATATGTCACAAAACGTCGACCATGTATTTCATTCTAAATACAAGTCTGGGCGCGAGCCCAAAAACAATTAATTCAAAATGGCGCTGAAATGGTGCACGACAGCCAGCCAAACGAGCCAAACCTACCCTTTGGTTACACAGAAAAACCGACCATATATATTTTGTTGAAGATGTCCGATATATTGCCTAGCAACAGTGAAAAACAAAGTATGAATGACGTCAGACTGTCTTGCGTTGTCTGAAGCAAAATTTGCATACATCGGGAAAGTTTGCGTGCCGGATCTAATTTCAACTGCAATGTTCATCAATATTCACTGGATACAGAACTATCTCTCCAGAATCTTTTCCCTTTCTTCCAGAAATCTTTTTTGTGAAAGATTGCATTGAAGAAATTACACCTTTTGTGACCGCGGTAAAATAATTTTCCGTGGGAAATAAATTCATCGAACACGACAGCGCTGCACGCCCGTTGTACATTTCGTCGCGTCAGAAATAGATTTTCAACTGCAAACCTATGAAAAGACCATGCTCATCAAAATAGTTGCTATGTTCAGAAACCTTTTAATTTCCTCATTTAATGTTACAATACGAGTAAAGAGGGTTTTCCACCCAGCCCCAGCCTCGCGAGGTTTTGCCAGTCACGTATTTCTAATATTATTTTAAAAGGATTAGAACCACTGACATGCAGTTTCGGAAATAGTTAGTTCTCTTACCTTTGCTACACAGGAGGTAATGCAAAATCCCGAAAACACAACCACAAATTACTGCCATGGCTTGTTGATAAAAAAAACTAATCTCTTAAAACTTAACGATATTATACAACGCTCACCCTAACAACAACAACAAATGTCAGTAAGACTTTCAAGAAGGCGATTTTTATATTCTTTTGCCAAGTAGACCAAAAAGCAATTAAATTAAAACACAATCCCAGCTTAATTTGTTATGACTATTACAAGCCAGTTCAGAACATAATATTTACATAACATTCAGAATATTAATAAACTGCTCTTTGTCGGCACTAATTGTCTCGTCAAAAGAGAGAAGAAAATGTGGCCAAATATTTAAATGTGAAGTTCATGCAGGCATCCCGTGAGAAGTAAATATTATTTTTGACACTGGCTTTATTGTTCTCGAATCTATTTACAATTTTTCCTCCATACGTCACCATAAATATGTCATAGTAACGTGCAAAAGCCAAGTAGAGAACCACTTTTTCTTTGAAATGCCGAGCTAATCGGCATTTAAGGGTTTTTGTGTCGCACGTTACCGAAACGCACGTTTTTCAGACCGGATTAAAACAACCGAGGCCCGGAAAAACTTTTGAGTCAAAACACAGTTGTTTGCATCATATTTTGACAGCTGTTTTTTTAAGTTTTTCTCAGTAGTCAGCAACTGAGCAATAAAAGCCATTTATTAGTATTTTTGCAACAGCTGCAGAAATTGTCGCGCGCTCATTGGCTAATTTGCATTGGACGGACACATGAATTTAAAATTAATTCAATATTGACGCAACGAACGCAAACGGGGAACTTGAAAACAACCAAATGACAATCTGTCACTTTTCAATCAATAGAAAGTCTCCTTTTCCCATTGACCAATAAAAGAGTGAGACAAGTTTTCGATTTTGGTCGCGTCAGTTTTTATAAATAATAAAATTTATGTTTCTCGCATTT
The DNA here is from genome assembly GCF_977016875.1 of Pavona decussata. NCBI lineage: Eukaryota > Metazoa > Cnidaria > Anthozoa > Scleractinia > Agariciidae > Pavona > Pavona decussata. Next base: position 1,268,068 of record NW_028145513.1, on the reverse strand, counting down.
TTATCCCGCGTTTTGACTTTATTTTGTCCCTTCTGGCTTTTTGTTTGACAATGTTATGTCGCAATTCATGATCAAATAACAGGACAGACGCATGAAAAACCGAAGTCATTTCTTAAAATACCACACAAGTGAATATTGCTTTTCGCGCACGCTGATTGGTTAGCTCGGGGGTGATTAGCAAAGTACTATTCAACTCCGAGCAGCCAAAAAGAAACATGCAAGATGGCTTCCGGTTTCGCTACGGTCACTCAACAGCTAGTTTGCCCTCCAAAATTGTGTCAGGCCAGCATTTCACCAGCTTTAAGGTAAAGGGCAATATATTTGGTGCCTTTAATCTATGTGAAACCGAAGCTTCGTCAGTTTCCCTAAGTCCAAAATCTTCCAATATGTCACAAAACGTCGACCATGTGTTTCAAACTAAATACAAGTCTGGGCGCGAGCCCAAAAACAATTAATTCAAAATGGCGCTGAAATAATACACGACAGCCAGCCAAACAAGCCAAACCTACCCTTAGGTTACACAGAAAAACCGACCATATATATTTCGTTAAAGATGTCCGTAATGTTGCCTAGCAACAGTGAAAAACAAAGTATGACTGACCTGAGACTGTCTTGCGTTGTCTGGAGCAAAATTTGCATACATCGGGAAAGTTTGCGTGCCGGATCTAATTTCAACTGCAATGTTCATCAATATTCACTGGATACAGAACTATCTCTCCAGAATCTTTTCCCTTTCTTCCAGAAATCTTTTTTGTGAAAGATTGCATTGAAGAAATTACACCTTTTGTGACCGCGGTAAAATAATTTTCCGTGGGAAATAAATTCATCGAACACGACAGCGCTGCACGCCCGTTGTACATTTTGTCGCGTCAGAAACAGATTTTCAACCGCTAACTAGCCTGTGGAACTACGAAAACACCATGCTTATCAAAATAGTTGCTATGTTTAGAAACCTTTTAATCTCGTCATTTGATGCTACAATTCGAGTAAAGAGGGTTTTCCACCGAGCTTCGCGAGGTTTTGCGAGTCACGTATTTCTAATATTATTTTAAAAGGATTAGAACCACTGACATGCAGTTTAGAAAATAGTTAGTTCTCTTACCTTTGCTACACAGGAGGTAATGCAAAATCCCGAAAACACAACCACAAATTACTGCCATGGCTTGTTGATAAAAAAAACTAATCTCTTAAAACTTAACGATATTATACAACGCTCACCCTAACAACAACAACAAATGTCAGTAAGACTTTCAAGAAGGCGATTTTTATATTCTTTTGCCAAGTAGACCAAAAAGCAATTAACTTAAAACACAATCCCAGCTTAATTTGTTATGACTATTACAAGCCAGTTCAGAACATAATATTTACATAACATTCAGAATATTAATAAACTGCTCTTTGTCGGCACTAATTGTCTCGTCAAAAGAGAGAAGAAAATGTGGCCAAATATTTAAATGTGAAGTTCATGCAGGCATCCCGTGAGAAGTAAATATTATTTTTGACACTGGCTTTATTGTTCTAGAATCTATTTACAATTTTTCCTCCATACGTCACCATAAATATGTCATAGTAACGTGCAAAAGCCAAGTAGAGAACCACTTTTTCTTTGAAATGCCGAGCTAATCGGCATTTAAGGGTTTTTGTGTCGCACGTTACCGAAACGCACCTTTTTCAGACTGGATTAAACGGCCTAAGCCCGGAAAAACTTTTGAGTCAAAACACAGTTGTTTGCATCATATTTTGACAGCTGTTTTTTTAAGTTTTTCTCAGTAGTCAGCAACTGAACAATAAAAGCCATTTAAGAGCCAATGTCGGAAAATATCGAGAATCTCAAATCAGTTCTAAAAATTCAAATTTTGGCTGATACCACCCAAACATCCCTGTGGGTGAACTTTTTCAAGAAATGATATTAAGAAATCCCCAAGCGCTTTACATTTTGAGAATTTTAGAAAAGTTCGAAAATTCGCTAAAAATACAGTTTTTTATTCGGGAAATGGGTGCAAATTTCAACAATTTTCATCGACACAGCACAAGCGCGCAAGAGCTCCTATTGACCTGATATTACTCATGTATTTAGCGGACATGCAAAGCTTTAAGACCTGATAAAAAGGTTCTGCAAAATAACTATTGTAATATAGTTTCTGGCTTTTATTGTGTGCACCCTGATTGTGCGTTGTTTTGGCAGTCAAAATAACGCCCAACTTCAACCGTCAAAAGTCGATCCTGGTATGTCACAGATTGAAAAAATACTATACTGAACAAAAGAACTGTTATTTTATTAATTATACCTGAAGTTTCAGCTCTGCAAATTAAAATGCTTGCGAGTAATAAAATTTTAACTTAAGCCCCCAAGTCGCCGTGCGCGACAAGAACGTGGAATGTAAACAAAGGAAAACATATGCAAATCGAGGAGAAAATCACACGGAAGTTATAACTAGCCCATCAAAGCGCAAAGAATTGATGGAAATTATGTTATCTAAACAAGTATTGCTACCTGGGAAGCCAATAAGGCGCACTTGTTCGTCGAATAATCTTAAACAAGGCAATATCCTAAAACAAAGTTATAAAAAAACAGCGATTGGCTTTGCACGGTCACGAAATCTGGTCGGGTGAATTCCCAGTTCTAAAGTAACAGGCGTTCGGTCTATCAATCATTTCAACTTCAAAACCTCATCGGCAAACTATGTTTATTTTTTTTATTTTATTAGCTTCGCCAACAGATAATAAATTTACTTAGATAAAAATGAACTATGAAATGAAAGTCAAAATTATCGTAAATGACCTCTCAACAAAATGGAATGACAGCGGCTATGAAGACCAGAAACAAAACGGACCGTAATAATTGTATCTCAAATAAAATAAACAATAATTGTTTGTGCTCAAAGCCAAAAAGCATCAAGATGTAAGTATATCAAAGCAAACATTTACAATAATGATGAACACACCTTCCAGGCAGGGTCTTCTACAGACGTCCATCTCCTCCAAGCTTTGAGATAAGCTTACTCTTACAAAAGAATTGGTTTTCGATGTTCGTCCAGGATTTTTAGAAACTAATACCCTACACCCAGTCACAGTCTTAGCAAGTTTTCATCATCTTTCTCGTGATGTAAGGCGTCTGTAGCTTACCTGAGTAAAATGAATTAAAAACTAACGAGTAACTGAAATTGAACATATCAGGCCGTACAAAGGTTTCGGCGCCAAATGTTGGTTCTTTAATTTGGTGTCAAGTTACATGTATGGTCAGTGATTTGAATAAATTACCCTGCAGCCCCACCTAATTCCGTACAGTATTTCGAAATCCAAACAAACTACATTGCATAAGCGACACATGGTATAATCTACAGCGTTTATAACGCTCTGTGTGGAAAAAAAAATATTGTGCAGTTTTTCGACTCTTGTTGATGGAAATTCTAAGTGCGATGTTAGCCAGGAATATCCTGGTCAATACGAATGTATACCTCTTCTTAAACGTGAACGAGACATCTGGAAATGTATGGCCTTAGTGAAGATCCATCGTTGGAAAGTGAAATGAAACTGCTACTAGCTGGTGCAGGTAAACGACATTTGGTTTAATTTTTACTTTGTTTTTAATCTTGTTGCGTGATTATTGCGTGACAGTACTATAACGAAAGGTTTTTTTTATCAGGATTTTTTTTGCCGGATGTGTCTCATGAACTCATAACTTTATGTCTCCGTCATCGGGTGGAATATGGTATAAGATGGAGAACAGGGAAAACTATGTGTTTGGTTCCAAGTCCAAAGATTGCACATAAGCCAGCAAAAGTGAAAGGAACACGCAGAATAAACAGTCGACTATCTTCACTTATTTTGAAGGAAACAGGCCAGCTAATTGCTGTTGGATCGCGTAAGTAATTTTTACGTAATGTCTTGTAATCTTTACTGAAGTTCTCATGAGAGATCGATAGAACGGCTCTGGTAGTGTGTCTGGATGTAATCACAACGGCATCACCAATCAGCGACACAGCGAAGATCCAAAATGTCAGTAAACTCAACAACTTTGAGTTTACAGAAGGTGGTATCAAAGCATGGAGGGCATATGACATTTGCAGAGGAAAAGAAATCAAGGCCGATACCTTGACAAAACGTAACGTTCAGTCTTTTTTGTTGTTGTTGTTGTTTGCATTTGGGACCCTCGACTATTTTAAATTTTCATTAAAAAAATCAAGCGGAAAGATCAACTCAAAACTAATAAGAGCAACAGAAAAAATAATAACAAAATTTAGCAATATACAAAGCTCTTTTAAAACTAGAACATAATACAGTCGAACCTGTATATAACGGCCACCCTCGGGACTTGAGGAACTGGCCGCTTAATACAGGTGGCCGCTTAATACAGGATCACTAAAAATACTCACTGGGCGTTGTCTAATGTCAATTTTAATGGTGCATCATACAAAAACATTTCATGCGAGGAAACAATAGGACAATCAACACTCTTTCAAGAGATCAATACTTTAAACAAAGTTCAGTGCCAGCTTGTAACTTAATGGTATAATATACGTAACATTGTGTAAAAGCACTGTGCAATAAATTGTCCTCTACTCTTGTACGGTGTACAGTACTGTACTTCTAACTCACTTACCTACGTGACTTGCAGTTCACAACAAAATATTTCATTCCGTCATTTCATAGTTGTTACGAACGAAGTGGAGTTATAACGGTAATGTTACTGATTAAAAGTAACACAATTTATAGTTAAATTCTTCAAGTTAAGATAGGAATAGGGTAAGAATTACAGCTACTTAAACAAGTGGGACACGTGCCTTTTGCGCCTCGGAATTTGAAACTTTTGTTGTAGAGGAAGTCGTTGACTGTCGGCACTGCCAGCGACAATTCCTGTTATCCATGGTACTGTGCATATGGCTTAGTTTTCATTCAAGGGTGGCCGCTTAATACAGGTAAAAATAACAAAGAAAGACAAACATGGGACTGCTACAGGGTGGCCGCGGCCGCTTAATAGAGGTGGCCGCCTAATACAGGTAACAAATACAGCGTTTGTATGCGCCAAAAATCGGGACTTTAACAACTGGCCGCTTAATAGAGGGTGGCCGCTTAATACAGGGCCGTTATATACAGGTTCGACTGTACACTGAATGTATTCGTTTACCCATCGTTTTGACACTTATAAATTTGCCTAATTACAGAATCCGAAAACAGGTGGTTAGAATCTGCATTTTCTCCGGGGTAATTCAAGTCTCTCGGCCATAAAGACAAAAAGCATGTTAACGACGACGAGTCTCCCAGAACAGAAGAGAGTTCCAGTGACATTCAGGAGAGTTAGACCAAGCATGGTGTATACACTTGCCTAGAGAGTGGATGTACAAGGGTTTTCCAGAGATATTCGGCATTGACGAAACATCTATCCTCTGAGAAATGCATACGGTCCCTGGAAAAACACACTCTTATGGATCTTGCCAAGCTTGGCTATCAGCAGGTTTTAGAAGAGGACGTCGGTGTTGTACCAACCTTAAGAACCAGCGGTGTTGCAAGCAAACAATCCAGGGGACGTTTAACAGAGGGATGGGGGTTGCGACCAGCTAAGAAGGCGTATCGTTTTAGTGAAAATCAGAAGGCCTACCTCACTGATAAATTCAACATTGGTCAGTCTAGACGGAAAGTCGACGCAAGTCTTGTAGCACGTGATATGAGAAGTGCCCATAGTTCGAATGGCGAACGGCTTTTTAAATCAACTGAGTTTCTGACCTCTCAGCAGATATCTTCATATTTCTCCCGCATTTCTGCAACAACTCCCCAGCAGACCCATGAAGTCGACCTTGCAGCTATTGAAGAAGAAATAAACTTTTCTACGGCCAGAGACGAAGTGATGGCGACTGTCACCCTCCAGCATCCAATAATGTTTGACCAATACAACATCTATGCCATGGCAGAAAAAGACACATTGAGGGGTTGAAGGTTTCGTTGCTTCAGGTGATTGCCAAGGCCTCAATCTCGACATCCCTAATCTACCAATTCGCCGCAAAGCTCCATACCTGAAGTTGCTTAAAGAAGCCATTAGTGATTGCAGTTACCAAAGCCAAGAAATTGACTACTGAAGAGGTGACTCTAGCAAGTCCTGTTCCTTAACATCGAGAAGGAGACCTCCTTTCAGTTTTTTACTTCCACCAATCCGTCTGTCATTTCTTTAACTAATATTTAATGTAAGTAAAGAAAAATAAGTGGAGATCTAAGCCTCAGTTTTCGCCGTTCTCTCGTGTTCGATCTTGTCCTTCCCCGAGAAGGGGAGGAGCGCGGGCTCATTTCCTAAACAGCTTCTGGTAATTGAGCCTACGAAAATCTCAAATACTTCAGTTGTAAGGGACGGACCATAACGAAAGTTATGGGGGGTGGGGAATTTAAGAGCGGCATAAATGTTTTCGCTAACATTTCCCCTATAGGCCAATGCGGGAGTATTTTTAAGGCTACTCGGCGTGCATGAATTTTTTTTTCATAAGATTTTCCCTTGGCGAAAATATTTTTATTTTTTACTTCGTCCCCACCCCAGAACCTTTCTAATCGTCTGTCCCTAAAGCCGGGGGATATTTCCCTATAAAACTTGCGCAGCGCGTGGCAGAAAATTTACAAAACACTGGAAGAGGTACTCTACATGTGCCCTCTTCAAGTGGTGTCCAACAGAAATGAGGAAACAAATGACAAGCATTTCTCATTTTTTAACGGATCAATGGACTTAAAGTCATTGAAAGGTACCGCCAAAGCTCGCATGACTCTTGGAGTCTCTTCTTCTTACTTCCCTTTCTGTCTCTTTAACTCCAGGGATTAGAAGAAGAATGACCCTGGAAAGGGGCTTGAGGGCTCCGGCATGGGTGCGATTGGCACCCCTATTCATTTCTGGAGAGAAGTAGTATTTTGCTTATGAAGATATAAACGGAGATGGCGTAGGTGCACTAGGAGATTCTTTTAGTTCTGATTGCACAGTCCTCCTTTATTTAGTCCCCTTTATTTTACTACCCTAAAAGAAATAACTAAAGAATATGTTATATTTCATTTTCACAATACTATGTACAGCAACACGTGACTTGAAAAACGTGACAGGTAACACAACACCAAAATAAACAAGATGAAGTGGCTTCTTCGTTTTCTGTGTTTATGCGAGGATTATTTACTACCTATCTATAAATAGTTCTAATGAAAAAATAAGTTAGTCTTTTTTTATGAAATGTTTAAACAAGACGGAGGGTTTTACTCTAGTGAGAACTGTGCAAACTTGGAACACGGAACACGACACAAGGTCAGTGAGTAAACAATCCTAAAATGTATATAATTAGAAATTTGCGATGCGGGAAATCTAATCCCCAAGTGAGTATTATACTTTTCTAAAATTATTATAGACTCTGATTTATTTTGTTGTATCTTGTTACGTTTTGGGTTTAATATGGCGTAGTATAACCAAGGGACGGACCATTTAAAACGGAATCGTCAATGGCCCTTAATGGCCTCTGTCATTTCTTTATATTTCTAAAAATAAACTTACATTTTATGGTTCATTTCTATCATACCTCAAAATATCTACTTTTACTGACATTGTTTGTTTGCTCCATGGTCCATTTTGAAAGCTTCTTTAAGAGCGTTTGGACTTAAAATGATTGATTTTATTTTACCTCGGAACCATCCGCGCGAGTTCATCCGACCCGATTTCATGACCCTTGGCCCTCTAGCCCTAAAATACCTTTTTTATTATTATTGGACGGATAATTTCGCCTTATCAGTCTCTCAGATAGCAATACCTGTTTAGATAACAGAATTCCCACCAATTCTTTGCGCTTTGATGGGCTAGTTATAACTTCCGTGTGATTTTCTCCTTGATTTGCATATGTTTTCCTTTGTTTACATTCCACGTTCTTGTCGCGCACGGCGACTTGGGGGCTCAAGTTAAAATTTTATTACTCGCAAGCATTTTAATTTGCAGAGCTGAAACTTCAGGTAAAATTAATAAAATAACAGCTCTTTTGTTCAGTATAGTATTTTTTCCAATCTGTGACATACCAGGATCGACTTTTGACGGTTGAAGTTGGGCGTTATTTTGACTGCCAAAGCAACACACAATCAGGGTGCACACAATAAAAGCCAGAAACTATATTACAATAGTTATTTTGCAAAACCTTTTTATGAGGTCTTAAAGCTTTGCATGTCTGCTAAATACATGAGTAATATCAAGTCAATAGGAGCTCTTGCGCGCTTGTGCTGTGTCGATGAAAATTGTTGAAATTTGCACCCATTTCCCGAATAAAAAACTGTATTTTTAGCGAATTTTCAAACTTTTCTAAAATTCTCAAAATGTAAAGCGCTTGGGGATTTCTTAATATCATTTCTTGAAAAAGTTCACCCACAGGGATGTTTGGGTGGTATCAGCCAAAATTTGAATTTTTAGAACTGATTTGAGATTCTCGATATTTTCCGACATTGGCTCTTAATAGTATTTTTGCAACAGCTGCAGAAATTGTCGCGCGCTCATTGGCTAATTTCCATTGGACGGACACATGATTTTAAAATTAATTCTATATTGACGCAACGAACGCAAACGGGGAACTTGAAAACAACCAAATGACAATCTGTCACTTTTCAATCAATAAAAAGTCTCCTTTTCCTATTGACCAATAAAAGAGTGAGACAAGTTTTCGATATTTGTCGCGTCAGTTTTTGATAATTATTAAATTTAAGTTTCTCGCATTTTTATCCCGCGTTTTGACTACTTTTGTCCGTTCTGGCTTTTTGTTTGACAATGTTATGTCGCAATTCATGATCAAATAACAGGACAGACGCATGAAAAACCGAAGTCATTTGTTAAGAGTGGTTGCCTGTAATGATCGAGAATTCGCCTTCAACGACCAATTTGGCGAATCACTCATATTCGGTCCAAAAATACTCTTCGGTGAACTATTTTCAAAAATCATATTTAAAAGTTCCAGCGACCTTTTAATTTTGAGCGAATCCCAGAAATTTGAAAATGCGGTCAAAGTGCGGTTTTTCGGCCGACAGAAGGTTCAAAATAAGGTGCGCGAACGAAGCACTGCCAAATGCTTAAAATAACGTCAGTTGAAGTCAAACTTTACACAAACTATGAACAACTATTCTTGTTTATTTTTCCACTACTAAACAGTTTCAAATCTATTCGTTTTGTGAGTCTAGCAGGCACTTTAAAACCACCTTTGTAGAGCGCTTAAAATGGCGGCGAAATATAGGTAATATTTAACGGCACAAAAGTGTTCCTGGTACCTCAGTTTTCGATAATTTTACTTTACAGCCTTACCATATAGTTATTAAACATTCACCATGCCAAGGTTCAAGCTCGGACTCGCAACGCTTCCCTCTGAGAAAATCGGAGAACTTTTTGCAATGTGTTCGGCTCAAATAACACAAGATTTATCGACAAAATGGAAGCTAATTAATTGCCATTAGGCCTATTTCCAAAAATAAACTTCAGTCTTTTTAATTTGTCACTCGACGTTAAAAAACTTTCCTCATCGTGTAAAATAAACATACCTTAAGGTTTTTTGTTATCCTGGAAAAGCAAATTGGAGCTGGATATCCCGCCATGTTTACCACGGTTAGTTATTCACCTTGTAAACTGTTGTCGACAAATAATGCTTACATTCGGGCTTACATTTCAAAAGAAACAAATGCTGTAAATTGCTAGGGGTTTTAATTAAAGTCTTAGAGAAACATCTTAATTCGTTAAGGACACGAAATAAACTAAGCTTACTAGTAAGCCATACAGTGTATTTTACATGGTTCGTACAACTTATGACAAACAAAATTCAAGGACTTTTCAAGGACAAAAACTAGTTTTCAAGGACCAACGTTTATTCAATATAACGACCTTTTTCGTACCCTTTTTTCACACCAAAAACACTCAATTCATTGACAACCCAATCCGGTCTTTAAATAGTTCAGCCTTGGTTGATGACCTTTGTCCCGGTAAGGCCATCTTGTAAAATGACCAATCACTGTCTATTTTACTTGCACTTACGTCTGAGTTAAAGAAATAAATTTTGAATAACAGATACAGGAATACAATATTGTTCAACAAAAAAAAAATGATACCAAATGTTTCAGCAGCCTTTTAGAGCTTCTAATTTTCCATTTAGTTTGTCCTCAACTTCTTGCAGTTGAAGAGTCTTATCTTTGGCTGCCTTTCTGAGAGCATTGGACTTAGTGACAAGAGTCAGCTTCCCAGTTTCTTCAGCTTTGACACTCAAATCAAATCAAATCAATGTCCACAGAATCTCAGTAGAGAGCACGTCATTTTTTCCCACAAAATTCGCCAATGTGCCACGTCCTTGATATCCGTCAGTACGCTTGACTGTTGACTGACCATCCGGTGCTGGTGGTGGTAGGGGAACAGAAAATTCATCGTTATTCGCTTCTGCACAACTAGGACCAGATTCCGACCTTTGATCACAACTTGAACTACGTTCTTTATGTAAAAATGTGGTCGTCAGCACAGACTGAGTGGAAGTTGAAGTTGCACCAGCGTTCCTTTTGTGTTTGTCGACTTTCATGTTTGACTTCAAGGCGCTTTCTCCCATGCTTTCTATGTCTATCACTTTGTTACAAACGCAACACATGGCCTTGTGTTTGTCGCCTTTGAATTCTTTCACCCAGCTTAACTTTGCATCACTTAACCATTTACGATTAAATACACATTTGCCCATCACTCATTTAAATTGCAAATGAAAGGAAAGTCAACAATAGCTCGCTTGCAAAACGCAACACACCACAAAGCCCCCGAAACCAAACGCATGCAGTGGACAACCCCACATTAAAGGCCTGGTGGGACGTGCATGAAATTGAGGCAAAGATCAATTTTCACTTCATGTAGACTCAAATGTGTTATACGGACCATTTGTCACATTGTCAGTGGTGCATGTATAATTAATGTAATGTGAGAAGCAGATATTCTTTTTGACACTGGCTTTTTTGTTCTCGAATCAATACGTCATAGTAACGTGCAAAAGTCAAGTAGAGAACCACTTTTTTTTTTGAAATGCCGAGCTTATCGACACTTAAGGATTTTTGTGTCGCACGATACCGAAAACGCATGTTTTTCAGACCGGATTAAAACGGCCTGAGCCCGTTAAAAATTTTGAGTCAGAACACAGTTGTCTACATCATATTTTGACAGCTGTTATTTTAGCTTTTTCTTTATAGTCGACAACTGAACAATAAAAGCCATTTAATAGTATTTTTTTTACAACAACTGCAGATATTCTAGCGCGCTTATTGGCTAATTTTCATTGGAAGTTCACATGAATTTATAGTTTATGGGATATTGACGCAACGAACGCGAATGGGAATTCGAAAACAACCAAATGACAATCTGTCACTTTTCAATCAATAGAAAGTCTCCTTTTCCCATTGACCAATAAAAGAGTGAGACAAGTTTTCGATTTTGGTCGTGTCAGTTTTTATAAATAATAAAATTTAAGTTTCTCGCACTTTTATCGCGCGTTTTGACTTCATTTTGTCCCTTCTGGCTTTTTGTTATACGCCTCGTGGATCTATCCGCAGCCACTTTGACAATGTTATGTCGCAATTCATGATCAAATAACAGGACAGACGCATGAAAAACTGAACTCATTTGTTAAATACCATCACAGGCAGCCCAAGTTCGCGTCACTAGACGAGAGAGCGTGTGATAATTAATAACTAGTGAGGCGATGACCTTTGAGTGCAAGCGGTATTGGGTTACAGACAGCCGTTGCGAAATTTGAACGCATTATAAGACTTTTTATGGGAAATAAAATACCGATGATTTTTACGCTTAAAAAAACGCTAAATTTAACTTTCATTCAATAAAAACAATGAAACTGACTCACCTCTGGTGTATCCTTGTGATTTTTGTAGCCTATTTCACCGTTTCGAGCGTTCTCTGAAATCACTGTCATTCGATCCCTTCATAAGACGGAGTCAAGGCAGCACACTAAGATTTCGACCGTAAGCTCGCATAGTCCGCTCAGAGGCGGTTTGTGCCTCGAAAATCCATCCCAGCCGCAATTTTTTCACGCAAAGCTAAAGCCTCATCATTCGCAAACACCGGTGAATGTTTCGTCGTCAAAAATGCCCACTCACTTGGCTGGAAATGAGCATTTTCTGCTTCTGATTCCACGATAGCGACGTTTCTCCAACAGCTGATGATTTTGAAAATGGTCACGGAGCTTGGGTCCGAGGTCAAATTAACTCCACCCGATGGGGTACAGTCATTATGTACGACACTTACCCCATCCCCACAGCTATGCCATTGGTCGCTCGTGACAATGGAGCGGTCCGAGATGCCGCTGTGGGGATGGGGTAAGTGCTGTACATGAGATGACTGTACCCCATCGCGTGGAGTTAATTTGACCATGGACCCAAGCTCCGTGACCATTTTCAAAATCATCAACTGTTGGAGAAACGTCGCTATCTTGGAATCGGAAGCAGAAAATGCTCATTTCCAGCCAAGTGAGTGGGCATTTTTGACGACAAAACATTCACCGAGGTTTTTGAATGATTGGGCTTAAGCTTTGCGTGAAAAACTCGCGGCTGGAATGGATTTTCGAGGCGCAAACCGCCTCTGAGTGGACTACGTGAGCTTACGGTCGAAATCTTAGTGTGCTGCCTTGACTCCTTCTTATGAAGGGAATGACAGTGATTTCAAAGAATGCCCGAAACGGCAAAATAAACCCCAAAACGCACAAGAATACGCCAGAGGTGAGTCAGTTTTATTCATTTTATTGAATGAAAGTTAAATTTAGCGTTTTTTTAAGCGTCAGAATCGTCGATATTTTATTTCCCATAGAAAGTCTTACAATGCGTTCAAATTCTCAACGGCTGCCCGTAACCCAATACCGCTTTGCACTCAAAGGTCATCGTCTCACTAGTTATTAATTATCACACGCTCTATAGTGACGCCGCGAACTTGGCAGTCTTATTCGTTTTATTGAATGAAAGTTAAATTTAGCGTTTTTTAAACTTCATAATCGACTGTTTAAATTCTCAATTGCTGCTTGCACTCAAAGGTCGTCATGCCCACTAGTAATTAATTATTACACGCTCTCTAGTGACGCGAGCTTGGGTTGCCTGTGATACCACACACAAGTGAATAGTGCTTTTCGCGCGCGCTGATTGGTTAGCTCGGGGGTGATTAGCTTAGTACTATTCACCTCCGAGCAGCCAAAGAGAAACATGCAAGATGACTTCCGGTCTCGCCACGGTCACTCAAGAGGAAATTATTTCGATAAACGAGGCGGCTGTTACCAAAAACGCAGAAATGACAACAAAGTTTGATTTGACGGCATTAAATGGTAAGTTTTTTAATCTTTCCAACCTCATATTTGCCCCAGAAAGTTTTCTATCTGTTTCCAAAGCCCAAAATTCTTAAAGTCTCTTAGCTCTGAAATTCAAAATGCAACAAGCATGTCTCTTCTAAACTGAAAAGCATTTCTCCTGATGTAAACCTAACGTTAACCTTTAATTTTTTGGTTTGTTTTTCACTTTTTCGATTTTCACTTCTTCTAAGCCTAGTTATGCTTTAAACATATGGGTGATTAAAATTAATGTCTTGGCTCTGTTCTATTTCTACTCTGCCATTGATTCTGTCATTATTCTACTGTTAATTTGTTTCTATATACAATAGAGGAAGCCCATTATTTAAAAACCTTATGTTTTCTCATAGGCTTCCTCGCCACTTTTATTTTATTATTTTTACACTGACTTGTTATTTCTTTTTTTTTTCTTTTTTTTTTTCTCTGCAGAAATACGCTCGTAGCACCTCTTATCTTCTAAGGCGAAAAATAAAAGTTACCGTAAGCTGTCGAGTACTATAAGAGTAAAAGATGAAACATCTAATGTTTTGTAGCATTGTTTCAAGACGAGAAAAAATAATAATAATTGAAGAAATGACACTCAGGCAGTTAAACAAGTGCCTCCAGAAGCTCTTCCTATCCGCAGGAAAGCGAGACGAGAATTTTTGTGGTAAGAAATGCATGACTTACCACGAATGAGCATCGCACGGCGAGATTTTCACCAGTTTAATTTCCGACCATGTGTCGGTATAATCATTGTCAGATATAAAGTAACTTTTTGGTCGGGTAGTTATTCAGCTTGTGTGCTACATACTAAAACAATAATTCACCTCAGTGTCGGTGAAAGTAGTGAATATTTAACTTGCGGCATCCATCGCTGTTACATACATACATATTTTATTGGTTCGTCCCCACGGGGCTTTTCAGAGTCAAGTTAACATTACATAACTAAGTAAAAGACAACGATAAAAGAAGATAAAGCTAATGGATTAACTAAAACAGCTTCACCTCTCCCTCGATGAATGATTGTTAACTATTAATCTTTGAGGTCTTAATTGCACTTGATAACACACGAGTGTGCTTCCCCATCTAATTCCTATTGAAGTCATCATGGTATATTTCTAAACATACGTAACGCACGGCCGTGCGTCCATACGATGACGTGTGTAAATCAGACAAACTCGGTTTTCCGTCGCTAAGTTTTAGTTTTATACGAACTAGTTTAAGGAAGTTAATTTTCATTGACAATTTCAGACGAGGCATTCTCGTTCAGACCATACCATTGTGGCTTGTTTGTAACCAGCCAATAAGGACCTTTGTTTTTCTGTACAGCACGTTGAGAGAGTTGCAAACAATCCTAAATAAAACCTGTTTTCCGCGCACTACTTTGTTTGTCACTATGTTATAAAAAAATTGGTTCATGCCTTTTTAGCTGTGCGTGATCCAGTTATGGACGCCGGCACTTGGGGAGTTTGGGGAGCACTCAGGAAGCTAGAGATTGCACCTCGATTAATTCTTTACGCTTCTCTCGTGCTTTCCAAACTTCTCACGTGCATCCATTTAACAATGATAACATAGCGAGTGTGCTTGTTAATCCTTGTCTAATTTATATTAGGGTCATCATGGTAAATTTCTCAACATACGCACGGCGGTGCGTCCATTACTTAGTTGACGCGTGTAAATCAGACAAACACCGCTTTCCGTCGCGTAGTTTTTACAAAGTTTCCCCAGAAATGGACGAAAATAGTGAAGAACTACACGATTTTTTTTATGGAATCGAGTCTTCTCCAACTGTACCGTGCACAATGAAACATCGTGGTGAATCGAAACCTCCTTTTACTTGAACCTTCGAGTACTTAAGAGTTATTGTCTGAGAAAACCAGGCAGGTGGTCAAAGATCGGGGTCGGCCAAATCATTCCATACTAATATCATATATAGGTTAGGTGGCCTTATGGATAAATATACTAAAGTTTGCTCTTCAAGTGTTTTGGTATAGGAGATATGAGATCGACTCTCCATCATCCCCGCAGGTCCTAGTTTTTCTGGTAAATTTGACCCAAATTTGACAGCCAGCAAAAAATGTACAATTTAGCAAACGAAGTTCGTGTTTTGTACCTGATATAAATGGGCATAGAACTTCTTGTAAAAAGCCAGAGATATGCGAAATAAACAAAAGTCACTCTACAGCATTTAGTTTTGGAATACCTATAATTCGTTTCTGCAAATGAGCAAGAAATTAGCCATTTTCGACTTCACGCAGAACACACAACTAAAACTTCAGCAAAAACTGGATGCCAAAACCAAACACTCTTACCTTCCATCTATTAAAATCAGCAATAATCTTTTTGGGCCATTCAAACAGCAAGATGCTACATCACCTCCATTTCTCCTACTACTCGATGTCATGTAAAGCACGACACGACGCAATCAATGTGCTGTTTAAGCCGCTCCTGGATTTCGCATTGGGTTTGTCTCAAGTTAAAAATATTCAGTTGATCAAATTAGTTCCACAAAAAATTCAAATCGCCTCTCTTGCGAATTTAACGGAAAGAAAATTAAGAAAACGCGAAAATAAACAAAACGACGCCATGTTGAATTTGTTCACTCGGGATAGACTGGGAACTAGTTGATTGGTTGTAAGGGAGCCAGGCTGGCCATGGATGATTGTTCCACGCTGTTTTTCATAAGTAAGCTTTTTGATTTAAGGAAGGCTGGCAGTTAGGCTCATGCCGTAAGTGGCAAGGAATAACAAACTATTGGGAAATAAAGATACCAACGAGAGTTACAACCATTTCCTTGCTTATTAAATGGCCTACATGTTGTTATGCTTGCTGGGCAGGGAAAATCGTTTTGAAATTTAATTTGCATTTTGTGGGCTTTTATTGGGCGAAGTTTCTGGGTCAAGCTGTCCTGTACTGTCAAAGACGGGATTACAACGAATCAAATAAGAGCCAAAAACACAAGAGTAATTTGGAGAAACAATACCGTAGCCCAGTTGGAAGTCTTGTTTGCAGATTCACTTGCAGAAACTTTATTTTGTTTCAATACAAAGGGAAAAAATCCGAAAAAATAACGTCATATTATTTTATATCGTAAGAAACTATACACGTACGAAAGTATTTTATGACAATTTCGTTCTTACCATATTTACATTTATTACGTGACATATGGTCTTCGCTCCAGTCTCTTGCGACAGTATTTACATTGCAGTCAGAAGCGTAATGTACGACGCACAATGAGCTGCTCATTTTCAACTGTTGACAGTCCAACACGGTCCAACACCATACGCCAAATGAGCTTTATGCTATTCCTCTAAAACCACGCAGAAAGGATTTAACAGATTATCTAACTAATCTGGGTGTCAGTGCATCGACGTCGAGGCTTAGGGACACAGATTATTCTCAATCGCGCCTGATTGCATTCTCTATCAGAGGAAGACAGGGAAATGTCCAAAGCACAAATACGAATTAACAACACATTACCAGAAGTTAAAATCCAGTTGTTCTCACCCATCTCACAGAGGTGAAGCGAAAATAATAAAAAATCCTCGTCGGGTAAACAAACAGGTGTCGGAAGAAATATACCCGGAGTTTCAAGTTTCAGTTCCAATAGGATCCGGTATGTACAATAAGCCAATATTTAAATTATTTTCTCGCAATTTACCTATTTTTGGTAATTAATTTACTCTTTATATGTTACCTAAAGATATTTTCACCTTATGTGTAGTTTCTCATCAGTTCGGAAATCTCTGCTAATTTATCAGATGCGTTGTTTTGTTACAATGTAACAAACATCTCATTCAATTGAAATCAACATTTCAAATGTTGTTTCAGCCCTGTGTAACACTTGTCGAAAAGGCCATTCAAGCAGATTTAAAGTGGAGGATGCTACCTCAAAATTTGAGGACAAGCTTAAGGTGAATGTTTTGAATTAATAGTAAGATTACTGTTCCCTTGGACCGATATATAACTTCTTTATTTATTCGACCCGGAGACAATTTTGTGATGATCCCAGTAGAGTTGAAGAGTCGGGCGTTGCAGATTCTACGTTAATGTAATGTTATTTGTTTATTCTCTGATTAGCGTTCTTGACGGTCCCGCAGCTCCTGCTTCCCACCTATCATTTTATCAAGGTATCAAAGCGGAAATAATACAGCCAAAACTAATTTTTTGTTAATTTGTTGTGTAAGTTTTCAACAGCAGCTTTTATAACCAAAAAGCGCATACTCCTAAGGGCCTTCTGGTTTACATGACAAGCCGGAATGATAAGTCCAACGCTTTTATTAAAAGGAAATGACGTATTTAGTGAGGGCTCCTAGGTAAATATTTCACTACACGACATGTGTTCATTGACAGACCAACGGAACTGAGCAAAGTTCAAAATAAGTAAACAAAAGATCGGAAGCAAAAACAAATATACCTTGGAAAAGGCAGTTATCTATAGGAAAAAGGAAATTCCAACCCAAAGGGGATCTGCAAGGAAAATTCTTTTTTCTAAATATCAAGCGCACATTTTCCGTCAGCTATCTTTAGTTTTACGCAGTTTATTTTAAAGGTAGAACAATTCCATGACACTGTTTCTACTTATTTCACACATCCAGGCTGATTGCTTTGCGGTAAAGGTAGAGATCATATTTCAGCTTTCCTCAGTGATTCAGAGGGGAGCGTGTCGAGTACAGAGATTAACCTAGGAGAGTCAATTTGTTGAGTAATAACTGTGATCAGTTTGCTTATACATTGTACAGAGATTTGTTTTACTAGTGTTACGTAGTACAAGTGTCAAATAACTGTACTTCTTTCGAAGTTACTAAACGGAAACCTTCTTATAAAGGCATTGCAATTTTTGTTATTAAATTCATCAATTCCAGTTGTTCATACTTTAGCGTGTTTTATCGAATTGTGAAGAACGCGGGAGTTGGATACCTCTGATTTCTTGACGGTGAAAATGTACATCAAAAGCCGCACGCTCAAAAAAAATCCAATAAAGTTATTTTTTCACGCTATTGCGCGGTTCTGCTGGTTCTATTTTGAGCATGATTCGTTCATGTCATTATTTTTTCAGATCTTGAGATGTTTATCGCGACAGGCAGACGTTTCTAGCAACAATGCGCCGGCGATAGGTCCTTCCCTGTCCCCTCCCTACCCAAAGTAAAAATAAGTAGGTCCCAGTCCCTTGAGAGCAATCCAACTCAAGATGGCGTCGTTCTGTTTAGTTCGTATTTCTTTTTAAATTTTCCTTCTGTTAAATTGGCCAGAGAGGGGTTCTGATTTTTTTGGGACCACTTTAGTCAACTGCATATATTTAACCGTGGAGAAATCCAATGTGGAATCCAGGAGCGGCTTAATCGGCACATTGCTTGCGTCGTGTCGTGCTCTACATGACAACGAGTGGTAGGAGTAATGGAGGTGGTGAAGCATCTTGCTGTTTGAATGGCCCGAAAAGATTATTGCTGATTGTGATGGAGGGAAGGTAAGAGTGTTTGGTTTTAGCATCCGATTGTTGCTGAATAGTTAGTTGTGTGTTCTGTGTGAGTTCGAAAATGGCTAATTTCTTGCTCATTTGCAGATGCGAAATATAGGTATTCCAAAACTAAATGTTGTGGAGTGACTTTTGCTTATTTCGCATATCTCTGGCTTTTTACAAGAAGTTCTATAACCATTTACATCAGGTACAAAACACGAACTTCGTTCGCTAAATTTTACAGTTTTTGCTGGCTGTCAAATTTGGGTCGAATTTACCAGAAAAAACTAGGACCTGCGGGGGTGATGGAGAGTGGATCTCATATCTCCTATACCAAAACACTTGAAGAGCAAACTTTAGTATATTTATCCATAAGTCCGCCTAACCTATCTATGATGTTAGTATGGAATAATTTGGCCGACCCCCATCTTTCAGCTTTTTCAGATTTTGCCCGGTTTTCTCACACAATGACTCTTAAACATTTTGTGGACTTGGAAACTCGTTTATCTATATTTTCATTTTATTTTCAAAGAGGCAAATTTTCATTGAAAATTTCAGATGATACGTTCTCGTGCAGACCTTAGCATTGCGGCATGTTTGTAACCAGCCAATAAGAACTTCTCTTTTTCTCTACGGTGCATTGAGAACATTCTGTAGTCAATAATTAACCGGGGAAAAGGATCTATAGCTAAGCATTCCGCAACAACTAGTTTGCCATTCGAAATTGTGTCAGACCCGCATTTCATCAGCGTTAAGGTAAAGGGCAATACATTTGGTGCCTTTAATCTATGTGAAACCGAAGCTTCGTCAGTTTCTTGAAGTACAAAATCTTCCAACATGTCACAAAACGTCGGCCATGTATTTTAAACTAAGTACTGGTCTGTGCACGCGCCCAAAAATAATTGATTCAAAATGGCGCCAAAATGGTACACGACAGCCAGCCAAACGAGCCAAATCTACCCTTTGGTAACACAGAAAAATGACCAAATCACAAGCTAGATATCCAACAGATTAGGATGCGTTCTCCTAACGTCGAACGCCAAAAGTACCAGCTCACATATTTCATATTTCTTAGATCAAAATATTGATTCTGTACTAAACGTACCACAGGGTATTTGTTTTGATTTGATTTTGTTAATGCATGTCTTACTAGTTTTAATATTTAGTGCAAAATCCCGCAGTATGTAATTTTCCAGTAAAGTCAAACAGTCCAACATGATACAGGATTTACCTTGATTAGAGTGCCTCAGTGCAGACAATAGCTCTTTAATATGAACAGCATTTCTAATTATTTGATGCAATAACAATCTCAACTTCATATATCAAAGAATTTTAACTCATTCGAACAAAAATGCGCTCATTTTTAAATTCGAATCAAGAGAAACTAGTCATTTGTACTTTAAGTACCCAGAAGGTGACCTTACTAAAAAACAAAACAAAACAACACAAAAACAAACAAAAATTAAGCTCGCGTTACCTTTTTCGAAACGATCAAAGCGAGAAGTAATGAGTTCTCTTACCTTTGTTGCTTACGAGCCAAGACAAAATCCAACAAGCAAAACCAGCAATAATTTTCATAGTTCAACAAGCAAAATGTTCAAGTACACAAGATCAGCCAAGAATTTTCCTGGCAAGATTTCCGAACTGGCCTATACATTAATACCTATGTATACATTTTGCAGTGACTCAAGCTCTATTCACGCTTGCCGTTTTCAAGATATGGTTAGTATCACAGTGGTGCATGTATAATTAATGTATGGAGCTGTGTGGAAATCTTTCCGAAATTAAATGTGAGCTGCAGTTGTATTTGTTCTGGATATTATAAAAAGACGAAGAAAATTTCTTTATTTACATAAATATATATTATAATATAGAGTGCATCATTGATCCAAGCTGTAATGATAAGTGTGTAGCATATAGCTTTGTTGAAAACTGCAGGCAACCCTTACTTTGCGGCTATAAAGCAAACATTCCTTTCTGTTTTGACTATTGATTTTGTCAGTTCTTCCGTCATTTTCCCCAAATTAAACTTGCATCGCATGGTAATTTGCTTAACTCAAAATCGTAAAAAGGAAAATATTTTCTAGACATCATTTTAAACTATTTCTTGTTTATAAAATATCGGAGCCCGGTTTAAGATTCAGTTCCATCGCGATCGCATCAAAATTGTCTTTTTTTAAATTTTAAACTGATGGTGAAGGCATTGTAGAATTTTCCCATCGCATCAAAATGCACTTTTTTAAAAAAAAATAAAAATAAAATTGATGCTGGGGGCATAATAAAATTTTTCGCATCGCATCAAAACACACTTTTTAAGAGGAGATTTAAATCACAGTTCTAAAGCTCAGGAAAAAAATGTGACAGAATAAAGTTAATTAACTAGATGTTGGTAGCTATCTTTTATGTCTTTCTGATTGCAATTGTTCGTCAAAACAAAAGACGCTATTAATTTTAATCCCAACTCGTCATTGAAGCTGTAATCATCATCCCCGCAGAATGGAAAGTTTTGCACATGCAATTTTTTCTTGTGCTATCTTTACTTTACTGCCCTGTTAGGTTTTAGTGATACCGAATGTTCAGTTTTCAGTTGCACAGCTCACACGTACTTCAGCAGTAAAATGGTTGAGAAAAGATTGCAGTTAGCCTATACACTCTGGATTATATCTGTTGTCATGGGATGTGAAAACGGTACGTGCTAAATTACTTTGTTTTAACTTGATGCATCCGACAGCGTTTTTTAATTAAAGAAGGGCCCTTCAGAGCAGATAATGAAGATAAGTTTTTCGCGAGGAACAACATAAGGGTTTATCCTGTCGATTAATGTGATCATAATAGAAAGTGTAGTTTTCTAAATGATCATTTTTCTTAGTTGACTTCAAAATGATGGCAGTTTAAAAAAAGATCAACTACTCTCTTTGGTAATATTTCCAACTGAGGCGAAAGTGAATTTTCCTTTCCAAGGGCATGATACGCATCACCGTTTTCTTCGATCCAAAAGTAACAACAAAAGATATCATCAAAACGTATCGCCAGGGTATTCTGAGGTAAACATTTTCTGTAACTGGTTTTCTAGATTCGGAACTGAAAGAATTGCATTTTGTTTCCCTCTTTCTTGTTTTATTTTCCAGTGATACCGTGGAACAAGTTTCTTGAAGCCTTAGATCTATATTACAACAAATTGACCTATGACCTTCTTTGTAATAACGTTTCTCAACTTTTGCTGTAATCGATTTTATTAAATATCTTTTCCGGTGTTCGTACATACGTACATAATATTTAATTCGAGTATTATAAAACATCACGACACGTTCCATCCATTAAAATTTCAATTCCTCTCATCAGGCATGAATTTGCAAACTGCTTCCCTTGCTTTTGCATATTGTTTATTGCATAACCGTATTCAATATTTCGTTTGCGACCTCGACTGAATTTTTTGGAGAAGTTATCCGCAATAAACCAGTTTTACGATGACGTTATTTACTACAACTACCAGAATCCTTCAATTTGTCAGTTGTGTCTTTTTCTGTATATCGTACAGCAATTTTACGGTCTTGCACTACTCAAACGTGCCCTACATGGACTATTCTTACTAATGTTTTTAGTTGTATTTGATGCCTAACTTAATTTACCAAAATTGAAGACTTTTTTCTCAAAATAGGTAAATGTACATGCAATCATGATTTTCCCTGTTACAACTAATTATCTATTTCCCTGCGAGCTCTGCTTTAAGGAAAGCACCTCTATAAATTTTAATTTGTTTGTTATCCTTCTTGTTGTTGTTGTTATTGCTTTACGACATGCTGCATACACAGCTTGTGTTTCTTCTCCCTGCCGTGAAACCCTGAACGGAGTGAAAGGAGCCTTTAGTAAATCATCCTTCTCCTCACATACTGCCTGCGAAAACTATCGACGATGGAATATCAACACTCCCCGTGGGACGTATGTGAAATTGGCTTTCGACAGTCTTCATGTAAGCGCGACATGGTTTGTCTCAAAGACAGTTTCATGACCTTGCGTGACGGTCTGGACTGCTCAAGTAGCATACTCGCCCGTGATTGTGACAAACACGCCGATTTTCAGTTGCCATTAAATTCCAGTGGCAATACCATGTCTGCAGAGATTTTTGGTCAGTGGAAAGGAGCTGGCTTTAGTTCCCGTTACCAAGCTTTTGACTTGAGCAATGGTGATAAGAACACAGTGCAATATAATACTTTATTTATCTTAAATAGCTATTATCTACGAGAGACCAGCTAGCATGATCAAAATAAAGAACAATAGGCCATTTTCATGATGGCGTCATTTTACTACAACTACCAGAATTCATTTCGATTTCCTTTTCAAATTCAGATTTTGTAATCCCAGTGGACAGCAAAGAACAATAGCTCTAATTAGCATGAGAAAACAAAAACCAGAAGGATTCTGGTAGTTGTAGTAAAATGACGCCATGGTGAAAATGTCCTATTAAAACGGTTTTCCACACCCGTGAAATCATTGGCCAAGAAAGGATAGATCACTGCAGTCTTCTGTAAGTAAGCGCTAGCTTTTAAAAAGTTCCTATTGATACGACAAAAACCTGAACTTGCTCGAAACAAAAAAGCATGAAGGTGTAATCGGGGAAAGAAGTTCAAATTCACCCGTGGGGCGAAAGGGAAAAATGTTTTGCGGTTTGACGTGAAAATTGCATAATATCCTGTACAATTGCCTATCCCTTCGTACGTGGAACAATAGCAAATGAACAACAATTATTTGAAAAAGTTTCTATTTGTTCATATTTATTTATTTTTTTTGTATATTTTATATCATCACTCCAGTTGCTCCCTGGTTTGTCAGGACAGCACATTCAAAAAAAGCAAAACTCGTTGGCCAGGAATCACCCTTGTGGTGTCAAGCACGAGGTGCCCCAGCGCCGATAATTACTTGGTCAAAAGATAGTAACGTTTTGCAAAACAGCACAAGTGTGATTTACAATTTGACATCTAACGAAAAACGTGGACGCTACGCTTGTGTCGCAAGTAACTCGTTCGGTTCAGTCACCATGAACATATCAACTGATGGACAATGTAAGTAATGGAGATATATTTTTTAGTCAGTTACACAGGCATAGGTCTTTTTCCTTGTAATTATCGGATGTAGACGAGAGCCATATAGTTCTTAATGGAGAGTGCTACTATGATGTACTGCTAGTCAACAACAATGCTACCTACCGTACTGATACCCCTTGATGAAGGCTTTGATTAGTCAAAACTAGCAAACCGATGGCAACTGTCTATCTACAGTTGATATTTTACTTCTATTTGTCTGTTTTATTTTCCAATTGGATTAGATTTTTTCTTCTTAGCTCACTATCCGATTTGTTATTTTCAGATTGTTCCAAAGAGTGTAATTGTTCTTTTGCCAAGGCAGCTCCATTCTGGATTCGTGTCAATTGCAGTAGTAGGAATTTTTCAACAATTCCACAAGACCTATCACGAGACACAAAATACCTGTGAGTATACATCATGCAGGAAAAATTCGTCCGGTTATGAGCAGCACTTTTAAAACTTTTTTAATTCTCTGATAAAATATATTTCTTGAAGGGTTTTTACCAAATCTGGTCTCAATTATATTACAGGTATGATTAAATGGACGGACTTTCAAGTTGCCTTTTCTAAATTGTTCAAACCCGTTTTGAAAGAAATCTTTTTCTCTCGGTTCTTCCTCTTGGGGTTCACCCGTTGGTATCTCGATAACCCCTTCAGACCCCCTACTAAGTGAATGAGCAGCCGTATTTACTGTTCCTCAATAGGTTGGCTATTGTAGCGTCAGGTGTCAAAAGTTGCATTGGCATACACACAAAAAAATTTGCAAGCAGTTGGCGAAAGACTACGAGAAACAACTTGCCGCAAAGTTAGAGGAAGAAAGACTTGAAGAATCGAATAACGCTAAAGAGGAAAACTCAAGTCAGATGAATGGTGAAAATAAAGAAGAGTCTTTGAACTGCGCACACTCAGAAACTAGTAATGAAAGTAAAACAGCCAGTCATCAACATGAAGATGTGAACGAGTTGAAACCTGAGTCCACTGACGACCAATCCAGCGGTGTTCCTGAAGAGAAAGCTTGACATTGCGTCACTTACGTGTAACAAAAAGAACGTTATTTACGCCGTTAATTGATGGAGTAAATTCTTCATCCGGTAAAGTTGTTTCTTGTTTTTGACAAAAGTAGTATATACAATTCTGTTAAACACCAATTTAGCGATTTTTGATCCTACTTTACATGTAATAGCTAACTGGGAAAAGTTTGCGGCTAGCTATTTTGCAGTAAGACTGTTTAACATAAATGTACTGAAAAAACAGCAACAATTTGTATTTGCTGGTCTGTTCCTTGACAAAGGAAGTATGTGTAAATTTAACTATTTTTTGCGTGTTTTTTGTTTTTTTTTTTTAGTGTTTTTTCTTTTTTTCACTATGCTTTGTTTTTCCATTTCCAAACCACTCATGATTTTCGTTTTCATTGTCATTGGAGATCAAGATTCATGCAGTACAACGTCAAGCGCTGTTTGTAACTGATAAGCAAAATTCTACACGGGATATTTACACTTATTTATACCAGTTTACGATTACTTCCAAAAAAGAAATTTACATTCAAGGTTGTTCTCCAAAACGTGCTGCAAATGTAAATCAGTAATTCTCTAGTGAAATACACCGCCTAGCGTGCGTGAAATTTGTAAATGAAAGGAGCTCTCCATGAACTAAGTGAAATGAATAACAATTTCTGACTTTGGTTTCGTTGCTGTGTTTGGCAGTCTT